>NW_015387275.1:274870-292777 GCF_001527695.2 Protobothrops mucrosquamatus | reverse complement strand
TCCTTCCTTCCTTCCTTCCTTCCTTCCTTCCTTCCTTCCTTCCTTCCTTCCTTCCTTCCTTCCTTCCTTCCTTCCTTCCTTCCTTCCTTCCTTGGACAATGATGCTGTTTGGTATAAGAGGCCATGAGAACTGCATGGCCCAGCTGACTAAAACCTGAGAAATCAGCCAAGCTCGGTCAAGATGAGGCATTAGGCACTTGTGCCCTGATGTTCTTCTCCCTAGAGTACTTCCTTTCCTGTTTTTCTAAGTGATGCTTCATGTGTTGGCCTTACAGAGCAGTTTAATAATAGAATAATATTATAAATATGAAATGGTATAGGGTTTCCTGCCTGAGCAGGGGGTTGGACTAGAAGACCTCAAAAGTCCCTTCCAAGAAGAAGAAGAAGAGGAAGAAGAGGAAGAAGAAGAAGAAGAAGAAGAAGAAGAAGAAGAAGAAGAAGAAAAAGAAGAAAAAGAAGAAGAAGAAGAAGAAGAAGAAGAAGAAGAAGAAGAAGAAGAAGAAGAAGAAGAAGAAGAAACAACAACAACAACAATAATAATAATAATAATAATAACAACAACAATAATAATATAGACATAGTACATATACCTTGACCAATGAATCTCAATGGAAGGTCATGCAATAAAGGAAATTGAATGGGGTGTTAAATGTGGTTGGCAGGCATTTGGCAAGCTAAGTGTAACTTTCAAGAACAACCTCCCCCCCCCCAATGCCTGAAGAGAAAAGTTTTCAATCAGTGTGTACTACATGCTCTAACATATGCCAGTGAAACATGGACACTAGCCTCACGATCGATACAGAAGCTATGAGTGGTACAAAGAGCCATGGAAAGATATATGCTCAGTATTACAAGACAAGATAGACCCACACATGAATTAGAGAACAAATGAAAGTATATGATATCATCAAGAGAGTCAAAGAATTGAAGTGGAAATGGGCTGGTCACATAGCAAGAAGAACTGATAGCTTGTGGACTGAGGCAGTCATAAAATGGATCTCACTTGATAAAAAGCATCCACGAAAGAGACCTAAAACAAGATGGATTGATGACATCAGCAAGTATTGCGGGCCCAAATGGCAAAAGAAAGCTCAGGATCGTATTGATTGGAAACATGCAGAAGAGGCCTTCATCCTGCAGTGGATAGAGTAGACAATGACTAAAATGATGAATAATAGTGTAATAATGTAATAGCTCCTACAAAATATTGTTGCAGACTAAAGGAAATTACTTGGTAGAGTTTGAGGCCCTTGTGCTAATCCTGTGATGTATTTGTTTTGAGCATAGTGTGTTCCATGAACACAGAAATTCTCTTCAGTTAAATTGGTTTTAGAATTCAGCATATTGTATTAACTCATTCAAGGATTAAAATAGGATGTTCAGAGATGCAGGGTTAGGGCACCGGCTGTTCAAAAATTCAGTTCAAAACTTCACTTATAAAATGATTGAGGTGAATCTGCACATTGAGTTAACTCAGGCTGAATTATGAAACGGAATCAAAGTTTTTCTGTCTCCCCAATGACTCCATGGGTTTTTTGTTCAAAGGTAAAAGATAAATGACATGCAATTTATTCCCTGCCATGGGATGTATGCATGATTAATACTAACTTTATGGCTCGTGTTCCTGATCTCTTTGTCTCATCAGTTGGATCAACAGTGATGGATTTTAATAGAGTAGGGGCAGCCCTCTTCCCTTGGATTGTGTTTTCTTCTTTGCTTTAACCAGTGTAGCCTCGGGCCAGTAACAAGAGCTGAAAAGGTCAAATAAGAGTGAGAAAGCTCTTGATAAATGCTTCCACTATTTTTATTTCCCCCAAAAAATTTCAGCAAGGGACAGTTTGAAATCTGATGAGAAGATGAAGGAAAATGAAAGATAAATTAAGGCAGAGAAATAAATGGGTAATTTTCTAGAGGAAATTAAAAACAGACAAATATTAGTTTTTTCACGGGGAAAATTCTTCCTTAATGGTATCGTTAATGAAAACCCCCTGGAAGCTATTTCCTTGGGATTTCTTTCTTTAAATTTCAGTGGTGAAAAGAAAGTGTAAAAAGATTACAAGGGGCTAGAAACAGAGGAGTATACAAGATATTCCATTCATACATAGCATTTGCCCTTTTTCTAACTAAACAAGTGCAAGGAGCTCATATTCTGATCTTACAGATCTCTGTGGAATTCTCTTCTTCTTTCAAATATTTTTAAATCAAAATGTCTTCAAACTGATGGGGGAGAAAAGGAGAATTTCTCTAGCAAACCTTTTTCTAAGATATTTGTGCTTGGAGTTTTTTTTAAGATGGGGCAGAATCGGGGAAGAATATAGGATTCAAAATTTTTCATTCCCTTTTTTAGTACAAAACTATAATTTTTACTTGTTTCTAAGTAAGACAAACTGTATTACACTTTTAGGTAATTGCACTGCCTTTTTCTTTTAAGTACAGTTGGAAAAAACCTTGAAGGGTAAAAAAAAGAGTGAAACGGGCTGCACATTAACTAATAGCGTAGATTGCTCAAGTGCTTTGAACAATTTGTTTCTATTGTAGTGCAATTAAGTGACAAGCAATGGACAATTTTTGGAACTGAAATTAGTTCTCAATCTAGATGGCTGTAATTGGAATTTGGGGTTGGCAACAAGGTTAGTATTGGAGCTACCTGAAACTTGGGCTGAGAATTATCTGATGAGGTACATCCTAACTTCTGGACCAGTTTTTAGGATTCTCCAAACCTATCCACTGCCATTAGGTATATTCAAGTAATTTTCCATCATTTGATGTCATACCAGAATTACATAGTCTTGGTTAGTGCTTTGAATTGTATCACCAAACGCAAGACTGCCACAAACTCTATCATGGGGTATCTTCTCACAGTCTTAGTAAGTGTAGGCAGGCTTTTTACAAACATATTCTTTCCTTTGCATGTTTATTGTCAGAAACTTTGTCTTAGCGGCTCTAGGAAGGTAGAAACTCTTGCCCATATCTTCCCTGTTTTATGGTATTCTGAGGCATGCTTTGATCTTCCCCCTTATTCCCAAATTTGAGGACCAGATAAATTGTAGATACATTATCTTTTACAGGATTTTTCAGTTACATTTCAAGTTGCAAAACATTCTAACAAGCCATACAATTCTGCAAAACTTACTCTTAGATATGTTGCCTTATTGTTACTTAATACTTTTGGGAAATGGGTTTTCTGTAGCAATTTCTTTTCTTTATTTGTAATGCTGATCCATGTAATATAAGAGAAATAATATTACATCAGTGTTCCAGAGCTAGTAGAAAAGTGAGCATCAACAAATGTTTTATAAATCTAAGGGAGTGCAATATTTTTTCTCCTGCCATTGTCCAGCACATTTTAGACCCTTCATTTTTTCCCAAAAGTAAATCAACAGAGAGATATTATAATAATATTATAATAACAATTACATATACTATTCAGCTGAATTTTCATCTTAAAATATTTCAACTTTGAAACAGCTGTTTCAATTGTTTTGGATTCAAAACAAAATGCATCTTGACCTCAAAACAAAGCAAATCATTTTGAAATAATGCTTAGTTATTTCAAATGGCATCATTCTGAATGTCCCAGTCATAAAAAAACAATCTCAAAATAGGTCATTTTAACCCCGAAGTGGCATTTTTAAATGACCAAAAAACTGTACGTTCTGAAACTTGAGTTTGGGCTTAGACGTCAGTCAGCTTCCATTACTGAGAATGGACTTGAATCTGGGTTTCCCCATTTGTAGTCTATTACTTCATCACTATTCAACACTAGCTCTCTTTGGACTATTCTGATGTTTCCTGATTTGTGTATATAATATTTATGTAGCATTTTGTCTATTGAAATAATAACTGTATATCGAGTATGCAAAGTGATATAGGAAGAACAACAGATTTTAGATTTTAAAATCATGTCTTTGTTGTGTTCATAAATAACTCAAGGCAGAAGCATACATATTTCTCCTTCCTTCTCCTATTTTCCCCAAAACAACAATCCTGTGATGGAATGGGACAACTTGCTGCAGCCAACTCACCTTGGCCAACTCACTGTTGGACAACTCACTGTGGGACAACTCATTGCTGGATAACTCACCACAGGACAATTCCATACGGGATAACTCAACATGATAAATATTATCTGCCACTGTTTTTGAACATTATTTCTATTGACAAAAATGGAAATAAGGTAGAAGAAACATTGGTGAATAACATTTGTTGCTTTGAGTTATCTTGCATGGATTGTCCTGCAGTGAATTGTCCAACAGTGAGTTGGCTATGGTGAAATGGCTGTGCCAGGTTAGCTGTGGTGAGATGGCTTCAGTGAAATGGCCGTGCCAGGTTGGCTATGGAAAAATGACCATGGCAAGTTAATGGCAGCGAGAAAGCCATGACAAGTTGGCCATGGCAAGTTGTCCTTTGAACTGAGTTGGACTAGGAGAGAGGGTCTGCCCCAAAGTCACCAAACCAGCTTTCATGTCTATAACAGGACTAGAACTCACCATCTCCTGGTGATTGGCCCAAAGTCACCCAGCTGGCTTTCATGCCTAAGGCAGGACTGGAACTCATGGTCTCCTGTGATTGGCCAAAGTCACCCAAGTGGAATAGAACTCACAACTGGCTTACATATGGTAAATGTGTACTGCATTTTCTGTTTTTATGACTACAGTAGTAGCTCTGCAGAACAGAAATATTTCTCATTTTGACCTGGAGATGGCAGGAATTGGATTGAGGAACTTGTACAAAGAACATAGATCCTCTTCCCCTAAGCTGTAAATGTTTCATACTTCACTTGCGTTATTGCTGATTGCATTCATATTTTATCATTCCTCCAACGTGTTAGGAATAACATGCATACTCCTGGCCTCTAGAGAATTAAGTAGGTTCACCTGAGGCAGATGGCTAGGATTTCATTTTGCTAAACAGCTACACACTTTTTGAATTATTCAGGTCTGCTTTTAGATAAGCTGATGACAGCTGTTGCCGAAAGAGCAGCATCTCTAATCATTAGGGTTAGGGGGAAAAAAAATGTCTGGGTCACTTTTCAATATAAATGTTAGACTTCCTGAGCTAATGTACAAAGTGGAATGCAAATGTCTTCATTTTTCACACTTCTCCAAATTCTGTGGTGCAATGCTTTCATTAAAAAAAACACATATAAAGTGCACACATTATGGGAAAGGTCTGTGAAAGTCCAATATTAAAAGCAAATTGCCTGGAAAAATAATGTGCATATTAGAGAAGAACTTATTCAAGAATGCATTTTCATGAAGACTTTTTAAAAAATACAAACTGATGTGGAAAGAACATATTCAAACACTGTCCTAAAGGTGCTTTTTTTTCCAAAAGGCAACTGGACTTTCTTATTTTTGTTTTTGTTTTTTTGAAAATGTTTCGCTTCTCATCCAGCAAGCTTCTTCCGTTCAAACTGAATGGTAGGGAATGAATGAAGAAGCTTCTTGGGTGAGAAGCAAATATGCAAATATGTATGTTTCTCCATGTAATACAGAATCAGATAAACAAAGTAACACAAACACCATTTAAAAAATTGATTGATATATATATTTAATCATGGTGTTACCACAATCTAAACATATTTATCTAATCTATATCAGTGGCTAAAATGTACAACTTAAATATGAAGAGGAAAATTCAAGGTACTTTTCTTGCTGTTTTGGGTGAAAAAAATATTTTCTTCACTTTAATGATCATCAGTATTTCCACATTGATTTTCAGATCAAGGAAAGTCTCAAAAACATTTGTAAATATATTTGGATAGATTTTATCAATTCACATACTTATATATTAGAATATATGTATTGTTGCACCCTGTTCTTCTTAAACTGCCTAATCTATGCAGTTCTCTAATGCTTAGATGATCATATTCAGGGATAGATAAATGTATTTTGCATCATAAAAATCTGGAAATCATTAAAGGGAAGCTACAATTTATTTCACATATGGACTTAGAAAGAATTTGATATATTCTTTATACCAAAACAATATTAAACTCTCCTCAAATTCTGGCTTATTTGTGCCTGGGTAAAACAGCAAGTTCTACATTTGCCTACCCCAAGACTAGATTAGTTATTTTGGCATTAAGGCAGAAGATCTGATGGGATGTTTCCTCCTCTTAGATAGTAAAAATGTACAGCAGATATGATTTAACAATTCATTCCCCAATCAATTGTCCAAGGTAGTTGACTGATTCTACTGAAATGTACACCGCACATACACTTTATCTGAGCAACACTATTAGCGTTCAACATCCTGTTTAGCAGGAGAACTCCACATCTTTCTGTTTAATTGTCACTTACAAATTATTCATACTTTTTTTGCTTTAAGACTGTCCTCAAAGATATCTATTTTGTTGGAATTTTGTCAAAATTTCTGCCTCTCTCCTCAGATATTCCTTATAATGCTCCTCTATATGTTTCATTCATTTTCCTCTATGAAAGCCTTGTTTTGCTTCTTTTTTTAATTTAAGACTTGTACTGATGCATCCTCTATCTGCCTACATAATCTCAGACATGGATTTATGTCAACATGAGGCTGTAAACTGCTGTGAAAGCATTTGCAAGTTGGGTGGAATGTACATTATATTAGAAGAATCACATTGGTAATTCTTTTTTAATCTTGTTCATTGTGCGAATTGGATACAGACACTCACTTGTGCACAGATCCCCCCCAGAGTGTCAGGAAAAATTTCCAAAGTTGGAGAGATAAATTATCTACTACCCATTTGATTGTTTGGTGTTGGGTTTTGTTTGTTTGTTTGTTTTGGTAGAGGGGTTGCAAAAGGTATTTCACTACTAAAAAATGAAAGATGTATGAGATACTTCTCTTTTAAACAAGAAACCATTCTCGGTATATCAGAATTGCCTATAAATTAGGTGGCCTATTTGTTTTCTCCAGTGTTTAATGTTTTTATTTTATTCATTATAAAAGCATTCTCCCACTTTCCATTAAAAGTAATCCCCAAATGACATACAATAGAACAGAACCAATAAAATGGTAAAAAAAAAAAATCACACTACTTAAAGCCTAAAAAATAGCATCATAAAAGCAAGAGCAATATACTAAATGACCAAGAAACATAAGTTCAACCAATAGCTTGGTCAGATAAATAGCTTTACAGCTGACGCTAAAAGCTAAGAAGATTCCACATCAAGTGTAACTGAACAGGGAGACTATTTTACAGTTGGGGCACTTTTATCGAAATCATTCTCTATTTGGATATAAATGTCCATGCATTTGATAACAATGTATTTCTTCTGGGTGGGCAGGCAAGAGAAAAAGTGATTGTGAAATATTCAGGTTCTAAGCGATGTATTCTGATTTTTTGCATTCAGTGTTTACATTAGTGTAAAAAGTCCTTAAAAAGGTTTACCTGCATCCTATTTTTTTCCCTAAATGAAATAATAATATTGGATTGTTTACAATTAGGTTTTTTTTTATCCCACCATTATTATTTTTAAACATGTCAGGGAGGCAAACATAGCTAGTAATCTTTCCTCCTCCTATTTTTCTCCACAACAACCCTCTGAGGTGAGTTGGGCTATAGGGAATGACTGGTCCAAAGTCACCCAACCAACTTTCATATTTAAGGTAGGAGTATAACTCACAGCTTCCTGGTGATTGGCTCAAAGTCACCCAGCTAGCTTTCTTATCTATGGCAGAATTAGAACTCACTGTCTCATTATTGGCTTAAAGTTACCTAGCCAGTATTCATGCCTAGAGTTGGACTGGAACACCATCTCCTGATATCAAACAAGGTTCCTTAACCACTAGACCAAACTAGCTCTTCAATAGGTATTCTGAATTACTTTCACCATGACTGTTTATTTATCATTCAGTTGGGTCCATTAAACTTATGGACCCTTTGAAGGGTCCATAAGTTGAGGCTCCAGGGATTATTACTCAACTGTCTATCACAACTATGGTGGACACCAAGTGAAATCCTTTCAGGCCCTCAATGGCTCTAAATGTTTAGGGTTTTATAACAAAATAATTTATGCCTCTTTTTTTTTCAACTCAGTCATTGTATGAGATCACTAGTCTATTCTCACTTTATAAAGAAAAGCATTTTTTAAAAAAAAAATAACAAAAGCACTCACTCTTTTTGAGAACTGTTGTGCGTACTACTGCTGTCTTCTTGTAGAGCCTCTGAAGAGGTGATAGGGTGACAGCTAAGCTGCAGAAGAGGTGATGAAGATTTGGGCTGTAGTTCCTCAGGGAGACCTTGGACTCTCTTCCAGATCTCATGGCAAGCTTTATCCAAACTGTCCTGGGGAGTGTTGTGGTGGATCCAGATATGTCTTGGGAATGGGCCTAGAGGGAAAGGGCCTTTGGGGTTGATTGCTGAACACTGAATATTGCTCCTACTTGTCAGCATTTCACTTTGAACATCAAGAAGCAGGAAGAAATTTTTTTACAAAATAGGAGAGTGGGCCATAAACTTTTTCTGTTGTGTGTACATGTTCGTTAATATAGTGTGACTTTTTTTAGATAGCCTAGAATGGAATGCATAGCAACAAACCTAGGTAGCCAAGTAACCATGGAATACTTGTAGGAAGCCAACTGATACGGACAGCAACTGGATTTAGTCATATTGAGCCTCAAAGATCTAGCAAAAAGGGGAAGGTGATATTATGTTGTCTCTGAAGAAGCATAAAGTATATATAGACGCTGAAACGAGGTTTACTTCCTCCAACTGATATATCTAGAGCATCTACTTGCAATCAAAGGTATTTTTTTTCCTTTTTGGGTTTTCCTTTTGATGGTTTTCAAATAAAAAATATTAGATGCCTACTATATACTCAAAGAAATGATCCATCAAATTAGTCTTAACTATTCTTATTTACTATTACTGTTCATCTACACTCTGCAGTTAGATATAAATAGAAGAAAGTCAGGGTTGAGGACTAGACTGTTTGTTATGTACACATGTAAACAAATATAGAAAAAAAGAAAAAAGAAATAAAAGGGATGGATGTGAGTTTATTGATAATTTTTTTGGTGATGAGTTAAGCCAAACTCTTCATGAAGATATTCTGAGAAGAAAAGTGGAACCAACAAAATCTATTTTTCAGTGGCTTTCAAGGGGCAGTGGTCATTTCTTTAAAATGATCACCATAGTTGTGCCTTTAAGTAAAGATGGAGTGAAATCCAGATTGACAAATTACAAGTGGTTTAGGAAGGTGTCATGCTCCAGAAAACCAGACAGGTCGCATTATTCAAGTTCATCCAACTTCCTACTTACAGGACTTCAAATAGGAAGACAGCAACTCAAGGCATAAAAACAATAATTCTGTATGCTTATTTAAAAAAAACCAAAAAGATATGCTCTTTAGTAAAGTTCCTATTCAATTGTATTTGCAAGTACCCTCTTTGCAATTCTGCATTTAACAGCTTCCTGTTTAGAATATTTTTGTTCAGAATATTCTGTTTTGTTCACGATACTCCCTAATTAATCAACTATTTTTTTAAAAAAAATATCAAACTATTTTAAATCAAGTGGGGCCTCTCTATCAAAGATGGCAAACATAGCCATCAACATTGTGTGGCTTTATGCGTCCGAGAAGAATCTGACTTCAAAACTAGAGTTTTAATCAGAAACAAATTATGTCAAGTGAGCTAACCTAGGTTCTTATTTGTAACCATTCAGAATTATGTCCCATGTGTCTTGACATACTATCTATCTATCTATCTATCTATCTATCTATCTATCTATCTATCTATCTATCTATCTATCTATCTATCTATCTATCTATTTGTGCTGTCAAGCCAGTGTTGACTCTTGACAACTCCCTGGACAAGTTCTTGCCAGTTTTCTTAGCAAGATTTTCACAAGTAGTCTGTCCTTGCCTGGTTCCTAGGTAGAGCTGAGAAAGACTGACCCAAGGCTTTGTGCATAAAACAGGACTAGGGCTCACAGTCTCCTTGTTTCCAGCCCAGTGCCTTAACCCAGGGGTCCCCAACTCCTGGTCTGTGGACTGGCACCGGTCCGTGGCATGCCAGAAACCGGTCCGTACAAACAAGTGAAGCCCCATCCGGAGGATGCAGGCAGCACACAAAACCACACCCCCTCTGGCCTACGAAAAAACCTCTTTCCACGGAAATGGTCCCTGGTGCCCAAAAGGTTGGGGACCTTTGCCTTAACTACCACACCAAACTGTCTCTCATAAATCTATAACATGCATCTATACAACATGCATATATAATGGTTACTCTTAATAGCAATTCAGACCAAACATAGATCAAATCTGCATATCATACTAAGCATAATGCTTTAAAACAGGTAAATCCAACAATCCATTGTGGTTTAATATGGTCTGGGTGAACCTAAACATTGCAATGTGCAACCAATAACAATGCATACAAACCGTGGCTTCATGCAGCCTTTAAATCCAGCTACAGGCTACAGAGCAGTGAGTTCTATTGATTTCAGGAGGACTTAAATAAATTTACAATGGATTGCAATTTACGATTTGCTATTTTTATTTGTACTCATCTCATGTAGGGAAAGCTATTCACAGGACTCAGTTAATTTTAATTGGTAAAATTGAACCTCAAGCAGAGGAGGGAAATGTCATATTGTTCCCAACTTAAAAGCATAATAGTTTGGACACATTTCTGGGCAACTGTGTTCCTCCATTTACTTGTCCCTGTTTTGACTGTAGGTGGCAATGCAGAGCAATATTATTGTTTTTGTTGTTTATTGTTTGTTTGTGGACAATGTCATGAAAAGCGGACTTATACAAGCCAGACTTTTAAAGCTTCTGTATTATGTGACATATGTTTACACTGATAAGGGAATAATATTTGTGGTTCCATTTTCTTTTCATTTTGCACACACACACTTATATTTTTTTTTAAAAAAAAATAAACCAGTTCATGTTTTAAGGATTAGTAATTGCTCAAAAAAATTGTTACACATCTAAAGTTTTAAATGTTATATGAAATGATCCTACCTCCCATCATTTACAGAAGGGGAATGATACAGAAAACGAGAAAAAAATGATCTTATTGGAAATAAGTCTTCAAAACTAAAGACAAAAAAATGAGAGGAAATGGTTATTAAGTTCCACCCCAAAGGGTGATTTTATCAAGTTCTTATGAGTGATTAGTCTAAACAGGAAGCTATTAAAGGCAGAATTGCAAAGAGGGTACTTCCAAATACAATTGAATAGGAACTTTACTAAAGAACATATGTTTTTTTTTTTTTTTTAAATAAGCATTATAGAAAGACATTAGCTGAGGAGCAAGTCATTGCCAGATAATACAGCAATGTTGTTTCTGTTGAATTTCTATACTGTTCTCAGCAAGTTATGAAAATCCTATAGCTTGACAGTTTTAAAAGAATCCAAGCAAAGATAGAAAAATGAAGTTGCCGGTCTTACGTAGGTTTAGCTTTTTAATAAAATGTTTACTCCTACTTCTTGGGTTCTTTGAATGAAGAAGTAAAACATAAAACCAACACGCACGTTTTCTCTTGAAAATGTTAAACCACATAAGATTGGTCGGATGATAGACAAAATCTCATTTATCTCCTCACCCTTCTCTGAAATGGCAAAACTCTCTGGAATTGATCTTCCTAGTGGACAACTTTTTCTTTCTCCAAGATGTCCCAATTATCTGTTGTGATGTACTATTGTTGAGGTGGGGGTGGGGGCTTCTGGAAAACAAATGGCTGTAGAGGGAAGCAGCTTCAGTGGCAGGGAAGAGACAGCTGGCATGGTCACTGCAGGCAGGATGCCCACCTATTTCAGCATCCTTCTCAACCCTCTGGAGCTCCATCTGCCATTTTGGTGGCTGTGTGGGCAGACCTGCAAAGGGGTCCAGGTGGCTGAAAGTACCAGCAGTCTGGCTCAGAAGAGGAGTGAAAGGGAAGAGGCGGACGAGTGGGTGGGGCCTTAACTAGGACTTATTTTGGGGGTAGGGCTTATGTTAGGCCCACCTCCAAAAATCAAGCTCGGTCTTATTTTCGGGGAAACACGGTATATAAAAAAGAAAAGAATGGTAACCATTCTTTTCTTTTTTATATATACTTTTTAATAAATTTTTTAAACAAAGAGATAGAAACTAACACAAACAATATAAAATAAAGACGAAAAAAGAAACATGCAAGCAAAGAAAAATAGAAAAGAAAAAAAAGATATATAAACAAGTGGGTTCCAATATACTTCACAGCAATTATAAATATAGATATGTTTTAACCTCTCTCTCCAAAATTACATCTTATTGTTCTTATTCCTATAATCTATCCTGTCTAATCATCAAAACCATAAATCACAAGTTCATTTTTCATTTTTATGGTAAAAGTCCATAAGAGACTTCCAATCGCCAATAAACGTAAAAACACCTTTTCTCCAATCACAGAAGTCAATTTATCCACTTCAGTCAGCCAACTTCAACTATTCCTCTATAGAGGTAGTGTTGATTTTTTCCCATCTTTGTACACACAGTAATCTTGCTATAGTAATCATATACTGAAATAAACTTCCATGGCTTTTTTCTGACTATTTATCTATTCATCCTAAAAGGAAATGTTCTGGCTTCAATTGCATATTGATCTCTAAAACACTTTGTATCAATGTATATATTTAAATATTTTTTTACCTTTTGTACATGTCCCCCAAACATGATTAATTGTCCCTTCATGTTGTTCATCCATTTGCAATGTCTTTTATATGTTCTAGTTAATGGTATCATGTACCAATGATGCATTATTTTATAAAAAATCTTTTTGAGATCATAACACAATTAAATTTCAACTCTTTCAGCCATACATTTGTATATTTTCACATACATGTTCATCATCAATACAAAATTATGTTTCAAATTCTGATTTACTTTGCTCTATACCCTAGTCATTTTATTCATTTTAAATCTTTCAAAAAACTGTAAATGAAAGAACAATTGACAACTATATCCTTCTATTAATTATTCTCTTGGTTTGAGTTTAAATTCCCCTTGATAAATGGTTGAAATTACCTATTAGAAAATTATGTTTATCTAATTTTCTCTTTTATAACATGCTTTTTGAGCTGAGATCCATAAAGGAATTTTTAGGCACAACCAGGTTTTATATCTATTTCATATTCTCAATATGGCACTTCTAATAAAAATGTTAAAGTCCAGATTGATTTTAACTTAAACATATCATAAATATCCATGGCATCCAAACCGCAGTCCTTTATCTTCTAACTGTAAATTTTGTTTCTCAGCAACATCCATTATTTCATTCAGACCAAACGAGAAGCAAAATCCAATTTTAAATCTGGTAAACCCATTCCTTCTCTTTTGTTTGCATATGGTAACATTTAATATTGAACTGTGTTTTTCCCTTTACCATATAACATTTAGATAT
This sequence comes from Protobothrops mucrosquamatus, assembly GCF_001527695.2. Lineage (NCBI taxonomy): Eukaryota > Metazoa > Chordata > Lepidosauria > Squamata > Viperidae > Protobothrops > Protobothrops mucrosquamatus. Next base: position 279,417 of record NW_015387275.1, on the reverse strand, counting down.
GTCATTTTGCCATTGTTTAAATGGTACATCTGTTTTCAAAACAGGTAATCGTCTGAAACAAAAACATCAATTTTAGCAAAACATTCTTTTTCATCATAGAAATTCTCTCCAGCAGTGACAATTTTAATGTCTCCTATCTTAACATGTCCTTCTTTACCCATGTCTTCACATAATTATTTTGAAATAGCATACAATTCATATTTGTCACAGTAATACCCAAGTATTTTACCTTTTTCCTCAATGTTAAAACCAGGTTTTTTTCCCTCAGTTCAATTAGATCAGTTGATCTAATATCATATTTTTTGTTAGTATCTTTGTCTTCTGATATTAAATCTTAAGTCCTATTAATAAATCAAATTCCTTTAATTATCCCATTAGTTTCTTCTTCTTCTAGTGGTTCTTCTAAAATTAACACTAAATCATTCATGATTGCCCTTAACTCATTCATTTCTTTTTAAAATCGTAACTCCCATAATTTTCCGATCTTTTATTTATTTATAACATTTATAGGTCGCCTATCTTATCTCAAGGTAAAACTTGCCTTATAGTACAAGTATCAAACTCGCCGCATCACGTGACGTGTCGCGACGTATCATGACTTTTTTTGCATTGCCAGAGCTGGGGTGGGCGCGGCCTACGTATGATGCAACCTGCCCGCAAACCGGCAGTTTGACACCCCTGCTTTATAGGAAGCAAAATGGGCAAAAATAGAGATAGTAAACATGCTTTTGTTCCTTTTTGAATCTCACAAGGTTTTGCTAGTTTTTCATTAACATTTATTTGTGCTTTCTGAGAAGTATAAATCAAATTTACCCTGTTTAATAAAATTATCTCCAAGGTTCATATATTCTAGAACTCTAAACACAGAAATCCAACTGAAATTATCAGGCTTTCTTTGCATCTAAGAATATGAATGTATGTTGTTTTCATTAAGTTACTCCAAACATTCCAGAATATTAAAAAACATTTCTAATATTATTAATAGTATAATACTGTAATAGACTCACCTCAAAGCAAGATAGGTGGAAAACAAATTTAATAAATTAATAATCACATACAGTAGTTTAAACCCACATTGATCTTCATGAATAAAATCCTGTAAAATTATTTTCAATGTTTCAGCCAAAATTGTGGTAAACAGTTTGCAATCATTATTTAATAAACATATTGCTTGACAAACCTTATCCCTTTTAATAAGTTATATTAGCCTTTTTTTCCAACTATCTGGAATCTTTCCATTCTACAGAATAATATTTATCACTTGCCGTTAAGATTGGATAAGCTTATCTGCAAAACATTTATGGTAAGAAACCAGCAATCCATCTGGACTCATCTAAAGCCTTTCCTATTTTAGTTTTTTTTTTTATTAGCTACACACAACTTCTTTGTTGTTATAAGTCCATTCAAAAGTTGTCTGATTGTCCGTAATTTTTGGTAAATTCTATTAGCAGTCATCCATTTTTCCAAAGAAATGTCTTAACCTAGATAATTGTCTCTGTAAAAGCTTAACTTGATGAATTATAGTTGTCATCCCTGGAGATTTTTTTTTATTTTTTTTTAATCTCATCTAAAATCATTTACATTTTTTGTTTTCAAATTTACTATTGTGCTATATAAAATACCCTCTCAGAAAAGCTTTACTTGAATCCCTAATTGGGTAACCTCTCTTTTCCATACTCTGCTGAAATCATATCGTATATCACATGATATCATAATCCATCCTGTGAAATTGGTTGTTTTCCTTCAAATGTTTCATTACACAAATAGATGCTAGAATGGAATGGAGTTTGTTCTGTCTTTATATACAATAACTTGCCCTGTCAGTGTTGGTGGGAGTGTTGCTTTCTCCTTGGTTGTTCCTTGATTGGCTTGTTGTTTACTGCTTTATTATTTGTCTGGTGTTAATCCCTGCTTATCTAAGTGTTGATTGCTGGCAAGGAGATGTTCTATCTTTTTATTTCCTTTTCAGTTTTTTATTGTATCTTTTTAATGGTAAGTGTTGTTTATCCTTATGTGCTTGTTGATGGCTGATTTCTCTGAGTGTCAAGCTTTCAGGAATACCCTAGCATTTTTGGATGTAGCTTGGTCTAGGATGCTTATAAGTTTACAGTTGAAACCATAGTTAGGTCTGTCCATGTGTTGTGAAATTCTATCACTGAAGATGTTACCTAGCTAGGTAATGAAACATCTGCAAGAAAAGAACCAAACCCAGAGAATATCAAGGGCTCCAAAGTTCAACCCTGAACTACAATCTGCCCTGATGGGACTCATTTTCAACAGAGCTGTGAAGAACTTATATTTTCCCAATACACAAACCCATCAAGCTATTGTAATTCAGTGCATTTTTTAATCTGTGCACTAATGTGATAATGGTATACATGAGCTTTGCATATGTGCTATAAGGACTTGCATCCAAATTTGGATGTCCCATCTACTCTAAACCAAGCCTGCACCTCAATTCCCAAATTTCCAAATCCCACCTTCTCAAAGTCCAAATTTCAGGAAAATAGACAAAACCACATCGGGGAAGAGAGTAAAGGATTGCTGTGCAATCTTCATGCAAGGGACGATTAAACATGGGTTGTATAGAAGTATAGTGGATTCCCTTTAGTTGACATCTTCTTCCATTAATGAAACGAGAGATACGAATACCAAAAAGGTCTACTTACGACAACCGGTAAAACTCCGTGACTTATGACTAGATATACCGAAGAACCGGACTCTCGTCTCGCAACGACGACATAGAACTTACTCTCTCAATGAGTGCCAGGGGCCACCATGATTTTACTCTGGAGCAAATCTTAGATTAACACAAGAATAGCTTGCTCCAGTGACTCTCTCCCAGTGTAATTAAATGGCAGCCATTCACAGAGAAAAGACAAAGCTAATGAAAGGATTTTTTTTTCACAGTCTTCTAACTATTACCACTAGTTACCACTCAGATTTGCTGAAACATTGCACTTCTTTTTGCTTTCTCTGAGTAGAACAGAATACTATTGAATTCACATATCACTTTACAGCATGGTTTAACTGTGAAGCAAGCCAAACGCTACAATTTCCACCATAACTTAAAGCCAAGTTTCCACTGCATCATCAAACAAATCAACCCAGAATTCTCATTTGAGGCACAATTGGCCAGGTCAAAACCTTAATTTTGGACACATTATACAACAAAAAAAATACTCAAATACTTTGGCCACCTAATGAGAAGGAAGGACTCACTGGAGAAGAGCCTGATGCTGGGAAAGATGGAGGGCAAGAGAAGAAGGGGACCACAGAGAATGAGGTGGCTGGATGGAGTCACTGAAGCAGGAGGTGTGAACTTAAATGGACTCCAGAAGTTGGTAGAGGACAGGAAGACCATGGGGTTGCGATACACGACTTCGCAATTAGAAACAACAACAACAAATAAAAAAAACCTGATAAAGACAGTAATGTGGGAAAGGTGGGAGGAAAAAGAAAAGAGGATGACAGCAGCAAGGTGAACAGACTTTGTCAATGTTTGCAGCCTTGACCGATGAATAGATTGATAGAAGACCTGAAAGACCAGGTTAGGGACAGATTGTCATGATGGAACTCTATCTATGAGGCAACACCAACTGGATGTCACAGAAGCCATGAGAAGATGGTCAAGGGCTGTGTCCCCGTATCTCGTTTTTCACTGTACAATCATTTCAGTGGTTTGAAGACTCTCTGATCTCCTCATTCTTCTTCAATTCCAAGGAAAGACCTCGCAGTGATGGAAAACGATTGGCAACACCCACTTCAGCAGTTCCTTCTCCAGCGACGAAGTAAGCCTCAAGGAACCACCGAGATACTTTCCAAGTGGATTTTCCAGTCCCTGGAGACTACGGATAAGGAAAACAGAAAGCCCTTTTTCACTGGGGAAGGAAACGTTTGAGAGAAAGCGCAAGGCAGATTTGGCAGGGCGTTAATCTTGACTCCAGAGTCTTGACTTTTCACAAGCCCCATCCTCCGCGCTTCTAATAATAATAATAATAAAGTTGGAAGGGACCTTGGAGGTCATCGAGTCCAACCCCCTGCCCAGGCAGGAACCCTACACCATTTCAGATTCTCCGATTTTATACGTTATGTATAAGAGGGGGGGGTGTAAAATCCCCTTTCCCACCCCCAAGCCCGGACCTCCTCCCAGGGCTACCTGGCGCCGCTCAGCCTCGCGGGTCCCCCCCATCAGCGCGGCTCCGAGGAGTTCAGGAACCCGCCAGGAACGCCGCGCGAAGGAGGGAGGCCAGAGTCCCCAACCTCCGCCCGGGCCGGCATCTTTCCGGGAGCCCCGGCTGACTCTCCGCGAGGGAGTGGCCCCCATTTCCACACTCACTGCACTCCGAGGAGGGCTTTGAGCCGCTACCGTCTGGCACCCACCCCTCTCCATCCGAATTCGCCTTCATCTCCCACTTGGCCAAGTTGGACAAGAACAGTATGCAAAAACAGGAGAGCTTAGGGATTGAGGCGTGTGTGTGTGTGGGTGTGGGTGTGTGTGTGTGGGTGGGTGTGTGGGTGGGTGTGTGGGTGTGTGGGTGTGGGTG
>NW_015387275.1:258651-273938 GCF_001527695.2 Protobothrops mucrosquamatus | reverse complement strand
TCTCTCCAGGGCGAATCAGTAATTAATCACTAAGGTCTTAGAAGTATAATTCTCGGAGGAGTTTCAGCTAGTCCAAGACAACACTTAAAAGTATATAATAATATTAAAAGAAAGGGAACGGGGATGGAGGGGGGAATAGAGTACCAGTTCTCTCCCCAGGCTCCTGTGTGATTTGGTTTAGTCCAGCTGCAGCAGCAGCTGGGAGGAGGGAGCACAGAGGCTGCCCATACCTTCGGATTTTTCCTCCTAGAGAGAGAGAGAGAAAAAAACCACCACCACCCCCCCACCTTATTATATTCATCTTATACATGTACATAAGATTAAACCAGGGCCATCCTCCAGAACCCCCAAGCTGGATGTTTCCCTTTCCTCCTCCTTTAGATTCTTCCACTGATCAAAGAAAGGGGGAGCGAAAAGGAAAAGAAATCCAGACCAATCACCCACCTCCCTCTCTCCCCCCTCCTCCTCCTGTTCCCTCCTTCTCTTCCAAGCGAATCAGCCCCCCAGCTCCTGTTTGACATGCAATCCTCTTTCGGTTGGGACAAGCCGGCATGCCGCTGCAGCTTTAAACGGAATTGGGGAAAATTGGGGATTTTTGCTCTCATGACGGTGGAAGTGAGCTATTGGAGCCGGATTTTACTGCTCTCGGTGGGGGTTTTGGCAACAACGGCCACCGGTAAGTGGGGTTCGAGGAAGACGGTTAAGTTTTGGGGGGGGAAGCTTGTGGGGTAAAGCCGTCAATGTATGCGCCCGGGGCTGACCACATCTCTCCTTCCCCACGACCAATGGATGACCCATCGGTTTCTTTTCGACTCTTTCTCTGCATTTTTTTTCCCCCAAGGAGGAGAGCGGTAGAATTGAGAATCCAGGGGTCTTTTTGTTTCAGGGAAGCTGCTGTGAGCTTCCTTGGCCGTTTTTTAGTACATTTTGCTTCTCATCCAGACTGTTAAAAGTTTGTAAGGATAGGGCATCTGAGCCACAATTTTCAAAGGGTAATTCCTTTCCCTGGAGGAGTGTGACGGTGGGTGAAGAATGGATGCAAGCCCCTCCAGAATACCGTCTGTAGAATTGATTTTTTTTTTCTTCTTTGGGCTGGCAATTTGCAAAACTGGGAAAAAAAACATTATATGAAGAAGATAAACCCTCCTCCGGATGTCTTTAGATTTTTGTTATCTAACAAAAGATTATACTTGAGAAAACTCTTAATTTTTTGGTAGGGCTGTGAAAGTGATTCAAAGCATCCAGGACATCTTCACACAAACAAACCAGCCCCCCCTCCCCATTTTTACTCAGAATAGAATTAAGGCCTTGATTTTTCTAATAATTTCCCACCTCCAGAATAGATTAAAAAGGAAGTAGGGGTTTCCCCCTACCTTCCTTGCTGCAGAAGCTGGCAAAGGCTGAAGTTTGATTTCTTGACAAGTGTTATTGAGCAAAGAAAGAAGGGACAGTTGGTTTCTCTTAAAGGGTGATTTTATGCCTGCAAGAGGTTGGACTAATTAGAATTTCTTCACAGATGGATGCATTGGAGAAATATTTCTTCCCAGGTCTTTGACTTCTTTTCTGCCCCTTTCTAAAGTGACCTGGCCACAATCCTGAACATAAAAATGTGAAGGAACTGAAGCTCTGCCAGATGCAGTGCGTTTTTACTTCAGTGTAAGGGAAGGTTGGATGCCATGTGTGGATGTATTTTTACACATCATTAGGTCAACTTTGTGATTGGACTGAAAAACAACCGAGGTCTTTCATCCTGGGAGAGTTTCTCCCAGAAGACTTGGGTTGACAATGAGCTGTTTGTTTGGGGTTATCTTTGGGAAACTCTCCTAAAGATGACATTGGAAGGTAAACAGGAGAGCGAGTGAACTCAATTAAGGACAGAATCTTGTTTTTGACCAGCTGTGTCTATTTTCTTCCTTTTTGAGATGTCTGGGCTTATTGAGAGAGGAAGCAGTCAAACCTCTGTATCCTACAAGTGGGATGCTAGTTAGATGCAGTTACTTGGAATACTTCAATTTGCCTTCTCATCCTCTTTTGCCTCTCATAGTTTCTCCATTTGTGGAGAATCCGGTTTTAATTTCTTTGGACACTTTATTATCTTCTGTTTTTGCCAGATGCTCCTGAAACTAATATTATTATTATTTTTTGCAAAATATTTGGATTGTTGCCCCAAAGATGCTTTTTCAAGAGGCAACTGGACTTTGTTTTTCTTTGAAAACATTTCACTTCTCCAAGAAGCTTATTCAGCTCTGACTGGATGGTGGGGAGAGAGCTGAAGAAGCTTCTTGGATGAGAAGCGAAACATCTTCAAAGAAAAACAAGAAAGTCCAGTTGCCTCTTTAAAAAGCATCTTTGGGACAACCATGACCTGGATGACTGAGAATCTCCATAGACATTTGGATTGTTGCATTTTACTACTTTGATTACCTATTTATCATTCTCCAACACCAAACCACTCATCCTTTCCAACTGTATATCTCTGCGTCCTTGGGGGTGATCAGATTTATAGTCTAGCATCAGATGGAGAATAGCAGATTAGAGGAGACTGATCTGTTCCTATAGATCAGTCACATCTTGATGGCCTTCATTTGGGCTGGTGAGCTGTCACTGTCTAGATCTTCATTCTCCTCTAAAAGTCTCATTTTGCTAGAAACTGGTTACCTGGGGTTTCATTTTTTTAAAAAAAAATTTTCCCCTATTTTTAAGGATAGATAAGATATTCTAAGTTTCTTAAGTTTTCCAAGCAAATTTGTCCCTTCTGTTAAAAAGAATGCAGTTATTATTTCATACTTCACTAACTGCTGATTTGATAACCCTATTTCTGTTATTCTAGTGCACTTTTTGATTTTTTAAAAAGCCTTTGGCTTTTTAAACAAAGAGCTTTGTTTGCTATATTGGAGCAAAACTGAAATCTCACTCCTATTGATTATGGGATGCCTGCTTCACCTGCTTCTTTTCTCTGGAGACCCTCCCCCATTATTAGAGAGTAATGACCATGACTGTCCAAAGTGTGGCACTACAGGTGTGTGAATAACGCTACTGGAAATAGTGGTTATATGTATTAAATGGTTGTATCTAAGTATATATCTAAACTCAGTCACCTTGCTAGTATCAAATTAATCTTTTTCATCTAATTGGTAACATTTGTCAGTAATTCCAACTGTTCATTGAAAGTGGGATAGAAAGGTAGAATATTGCCATTTTTAAAAAAAAACATTGCATTTTCTAGAGAAAATTGTCTCATCAGATATGTAGACTGTTTATTATGAGTTAGCAATAATGATAAAGTTTCTTATTGCATAAGGAGTATTTCTCTTGTCAAAGAAAAAGGCTATTTCTGTTTCATTAGATTCTTTAATATTGTAAAATACAATGTATTTTTTTAAAATAAAGCCATGAAGGGCGGTGCTTTTCATTGGACAGATAATCTAGCTCCATCTCTGACCCTGTGAAAAATCTGCTGTCAATTTTCCTTGCTGCAGCTTTTCCTTTCAAATCATAAGTTGTCTCTAAAGATATTATTCGTTACACAGCTGCCGTAAATGGATTGGAATCCAAAGCAAACCTATTGCTTTCATTGAGTTCTGTTCTTACTTTCTAACAATAGCCCTGTGAGGTAGTGTGATAGAACAGTGAGCAACTCTGGAGTCAAAATGAATCAAAATAAGCTGCCTGAGACACATGATTTTTTTGACCCTTGTGAATAGGGCCACTCAGTCAGCCTAACAGCTTCATTTGACTTGGTGCGTAAGGTAAAATGTGTGAGATATGACCAAGAATGGGTCCAGTCCTCATTTATTTTTAACCCTGATTTGTTGAACATGTTATTGTTGGGTGGTTTCCTTATTGCATTAAAACATAAACCATCTAGAAACTACAGGGGGCTGGTTTCATACTGCATGTTAAACCAAAATCAACAATGATGCTATGATTTAATAGGATGTTATAAAGCACAATCAGCTACTGTCGCTCCCTTTCTAAATGAAGTTTAAATTGTTAATAATCTTTGCTGAATAGCATCTCATCTTTGCTATTGGGTACTGAGTTTCTATGCAGACTTGAATAAGCTGGAAAGGAATAGCCACAGGAAGAAGTTTCCTATGGGTTTTTTTTTTCTTCATCTGAACTGAAATGAGCCACTTAAAGGAGGATTTGGGTTTATGGTTTGGGATTGGATCTGACCTACATTTTTTTCTCTAGTTTCTGGTAATGAAAGGACAGTTAAAACCCTTCTCTTGTAGGATTGCTAGCACAGGATTTCCTGCACGGTTGGAATATTTATTTTGAGAAACCCCTTTATAGCCAGTCATCACATTGTAGCATGTCCAGAACCAGAAAACTTACAGAGCCTTATGTGCAATACAGCAACTCTATTTAGCTCTGGACATAGCTAAGAACAGGCAGTGGGATAGGTTGGAGTCCCTCATATGCTCAACCTCAGTTCTGTGCTTAAAAAACCCATTTTGGTATGCGTAAATTTAAAGAACAATCAAAGGTGTTTCGGGGTATTAGGATAGAGATGTTTGTGCCTTATCTCCATCTTAGTTTATAGCCATTATGTGACTGATGTTGCATAATTAGGGAACTGGGAAGCGAAGAAGTGTCTTCTTGTTAGTCCATATCTTCATACCTCCTATATTTCACTCATAGGATGACAGCCACTTTTCTAGTTCTGTCTTAATGGCACTTGCATTTCTCAGTTCTACTCGAGGTGCAAAATTTATATGGGCTGAGGCAGCCCAGAAGTGTTTCAAATTGTTAGCATCCCTTTTTTTTAAAACATAATAGGAATAAAGCTTCTTTCTCTGCTTTTTCACATTCTTTGTCAAAATGTCTGAGTTTCCTGCTTAAGCTTTGGAGCATACTCACTTTTGGAGTGTAATTCTCCACGTGCTACTTTCAGATGGTCTATTCTTCAAGCCAAAAAGTTTATGAAAACTTATGCTTGTGTAACAAAAATATTCAAACAAAATATTCAAAGTCAACTCTCAAGTAAACAAATTTCAAATTAGGTTGTAAGGGGAAGAAAAAAATGCTAAATTTCCCCATGGTTTTGGCTCCACATGTGTGTGTGTGTGTGTGTGTGTGCGCGTGCGCGCGCGCATGCAAGGTGGATATAATCCTTTATTATCCAGTTTTTTTTATATAAACTGATTGTTGGAATGTGAAGAGACTCTGGATGTGCTTCTTTCAAATCCCACAGACAACATGCTGATTCTACTCTGTAATAAGGTAGAAAGAGATCTGATTAACTGAATGTTTTCAGTTAGATTGAAGCTAATTATTTACATTGTGGAAAAAATAAAAAAACGGAGACAAGCAGTAGAAAAGAAGACTTCTTGCAGGTACTTTTTCTTTTAATTGTATAAGTCCTCTTAATGAGCTTTTTGCCAGTTTGGTACCTTTCAGATGAATTGGACTTAATTATTATCATTGGCCATGCTGTTTAAGAATAATTGGGGTATGTGTGTGTGAAAACCAGCACATCTGGGGTGACTTGCAAGATTCTTTTATTGTAATAGAAGTAACTTCATGTGGAGTTGATTCCTTGGTCTGAACTGCAGAGAGAGAGAGAGACAGAGAGAGGTGAGGTGCCTAAGGTGAGACTAGAACTCATAGTCTCCTGGTGATTGACCCAAAGTCACCCAACAGGCTATCATGCCTAAGGATGGACTAGTACTCACAGTGTCCTGGATTCTAATAATCCCCAACCTGGTCTTTCAGATTTTCCAAAGGTGTATCCATCACCACTGTAATTGAGGGTAAGAACAGAGCCTCCAAGATTTATCCAATGCTCCCCAGTGTTTGTACTAGGTCAGGGTTAGGCAACCTTGGCTCTTTTATGACTTGTGGACTTCAACTCCCAGAATTCCTGAGCCAGCCATGCTGAGGGGAAAGGGAGAGGTTTCCAAGTTGAGCCATGCTGGCTCAGGAATTCTGGGAGTTGAAGTCCACGAGTCAGAAAGCGGCCTAGGCCTAGTCCAGGGGTAGGCAACCTTGGCTCTTTTATGACTGGTGGACTTCAACTCCCAGAATTCCTGAGCTAACCATGCTGAGGGGAAAGGGAGAGGTTTCCAAGCTGAGCCATGCTGGCTCAGGAATTCTGGGAGTTGAAGTCCACAAGTCATAAAAGAGCCAAGGTTGCCTACCCCTGTACTAGGTTATCCATGTTTCAGTTCTTGTATTCTTTTACAGTGCATATGTTTATTTTTAAACTATAAAAAGACATACATCCATGCTAACATACCAAATTCATTAGAGCAGTGGTTCTCAACCTTTTTAATGCCGCGACCCCCAACCGGTCGTAAGTCGAGGACTAAACCGGTCGTAAGTCGAGGACTAAACCGGTCGTAAGTTGAGGACTACCCAACCAGTCGTAAGTTGAGGACTTTCCCTTCCCGGGAGCGCTGCACATGCGTGGTTCCGCCCCCTGCACCGGCCGAGGCGTAGCTGGCAAGCGACAGAGACGGAGCAGGCTGACCACCAGCTGGCCCAGCCCAAGGGAGGTAAGGCACCCGCCGGAAAAGGGGAAAAAAATGGCGGACAGCCTTGCTTGGCGACCCCCGTGAAATGGTCGATCGACCCCAAATGGGGTTGCGACCCATAGGTTGAGAACCGCTGCATTAGAGGAAGAAAAATTATGTGCAGAAAAACATACCTTAGTTATTTTTATAAGTGTGTGCGTGAACACATTTCTCTTAATATTCACTTTTATGTAATATTCTATATAGAAAACAGAATATTAGGAGAAATAAATGCATGAATGGATGCATATATTTTATGAGCCAGCTTTGTTGGCTGGGTAAGCTTGCCAACTGAAGGATAGTGTGAACAGATTTGGGAAAGAGATAAATGATATGAGATTGTTTTCCATTGATTCAAATTATCTGAGCTAGCTATGCTCTAGCTATGCATACTTTAATTAAATACTTATTTAATTAAACAATAAGCAGATTAAGCAACACAATAGCTGTGTGCAAACCGCAAAGGCCGTAAATGGTGATCATATGACCCCGTGGATGTTGCAACTCTTATAAATACTTGCTGGTTGCCAAGCACCTGAATTTTGATCATATGATTGTGGGGACGCTGTGATGGTTGTATGTGTGAGGACCTGTCGTAAGTCATTTTTTTCAATGCTGTCATAACTACAAACAGTCATTAAATGAATGGTGGTAAGTCAGCCACATTTAAACAAATTTATTTATTTAAAAGAATTTTATGGCCACCAATCTTAAAACACAATTTTGGGTGGCTGACAACAACAAATCATGGGATTTGTATGAAGAACAAACCCTGTCATAGGCTGTTTCTTTGAAGATAGAAGTTAGCAATTAAAAGCACCTTGAGCAATCCAATTCTACTGATAGGATGTTATACCAGAAGTGAGCAAGAGAAAACAGTGCTAGTGGGGACTGGATTTAGTGTTAGTATCACTTTATAATGCCATGGTAAGACCATATTTGGAATACTGCATCCAGTTTTGGTCACCACATTATAAAAAAGATGTTGGGACTCTAGAAAGAGTGCAGAGAAGATCAACAAAGATGATTATTGTATTGGAGGCTAAAACATATGAAGAATTGGGTATGTCTAGTTTGTTGAAGAGAAGGATGAGGGGGGACATGATAGCAGTGTTCCAATATCTCAGGGGCTGCCACAAAGAAGAGGGAGTCAACTATTTTCCAAAGCACCTGAAGGCAGAAGAAGAAGCAATGAATGGAAACTTATCATGGAGAGAAGCAACCTAGAAATAAGGAGAAACCTCTTGACAGTTAGAACAATTAATTAGTGGAACAACTTGCCTCCAGAAGTTGTGGATGCTCCAACACTGAAGGTTTTTAAGAAGAGAATGGACAACCATTTGACTCAAATGTTATAGGGATTCCTGCCTGAGCAAAGGGTTGGACTACAAGACCTCCAAGATCCCTTCCAACTCTGTTATTCTGTAATTTTGTTATTCTGTTAGGCCGTTAGGATAGCTGAAGTTGGAGTTTTAATTTGTTGGCTGGTGTTTGATATTTACTTGATTCCCAAAACTGTTTTTTCTAAAAGAAGTTGCTGACCAGGGTATCAGATCTCAAAGCACCTTGGTTTTATCAAAAGTTTGGCATGTTTGCAGTGCCTTCATAGAGTACACTGCTGCTTCCCCCAGCTATATTCTTTTATGGTGACAAAAGGCTACAGTTTTAATTTTTCACAGTGCCCTCGGGGATGCTACACAGGGACATTATGAACAATCAAAGTAATTGGTAAAGGTTTGGTGGGTCAGGAGACAACGTAAGGTCCTTGATCAGGATCCCTCCACTCCAAGAATCCCAGACCCACTTTTCTTCAAGTACAAAGGAAAGTAGACCAAGTAAATAAGTTGTATGAGAATGAGGGTTTATCTTGGTAAGAGATAGTCCATAACTATCTGCATTCCATATATGACACAACATATTTCACCAGCCCTAAATACTTGGTGAAATTGAGATTGTGCTTTTCCCAAAAGTGCTTTGGGAAAAGCACCTTTGGGACAACACTGACCTGGATGACTGAGAACCTCCATAGACAATGAGATTTGCTTTCTTTTAAGAAAAGATAAAGATCAAATAAAAAGCACAGAATATCTGCTTTCTAGATCCACGTTGACTTTCTGATATAATCCGTTTAAAAACAAATCACATTACATTAATCGTCTGGTGGTTGTTGTTTTTCTGCCAAAACACTTAAAAGGGATTAAAGCAAAATGTTTGTAATTAACAACTGGGAAAAAGAAGCTCCTGAAGAGCTGGATGAGAGTGGAATTCTTAGTATCCCTCACCATTGGCCGTATTACTCTCGGGGATTGCCAGGAGTTGTGCATAAGTCACAGCCTTCTAATACCGAAATGAGATAATACAAAAAGGTTGTCGGACGTGGTATAAGGCAGTATCATATGTTCTACATTTCTGTATGGCAAGTGGCTGGGCTCATTTTCTAGATCAGTGTTTCTCAACCTTGACAATTTTAAGGCATGTGGACTTCAACTCCCAGAATTCCACAGTCAGCATTGCTGGCTGTGGAATTCTGGGAGTTGAAGTCCACATGCCTTAAAATTGTCAAGGTTGAGAAACACTGTTCTAGATGGTACCTGGGATTGGAAAGAATGTTTTAGGTTTTTTGTGACTATTAAGGTTAAGAGGAGAGATAGGCAAAGAGAGACAGCAGAGAAATTAAAGTCTTAACTAGGTTCCCCTTATGGATGTCAGTACTTTGCCACAATTTATCTTGATAAAATTCTTACTGACGAAAAAAGGAAAAAAAGAATAGAAAATTTCCTTCTGGCTGAACTGTCAAACTACAAGAATTGCCTTAATGAACCATCTAGCAAACTGCTTCTAGCAGTGGGTATCTGGTTGCCTCTCCCTGTGTTGGCATATTGCACTAATCAGGGCATAGCAACCATTCCATGCCTTTGGATGCCAGCCAACCAGCCAGCCCGCCAGCCAGCCAATGCCATTGCATGATTTTACATTATGTTGCAAGTATGAAGAGCTAAAAAAAACCCAAATAAACAGTGTCCAAACATCAGAACGGATTTCTTTTTTAAAGAATATTTTTATTAATAGATTTTACAAAGATAATAAGTTCATTCAAATAAAAAAAATAGCAAAGTGTAAAAAATTTCAAAAAGAACAGGTAGAAAAAATAAGACAGAAGCATGAATGTGTATGTGTGCATGTGTGTGTATGTGCAAATATAAATAAAAAACTTTAGATCTTTCTTGTTTTTTTTTCAGGTTTGCTATAGAGACATATACATAGACAAGAGCTTTCCAAAAGTTTCAGTTAGGTGTCATAAAAAACTGTCATTGAAAGGGTTTTTTTTCCATATCTTCCCAGAGTTTTAAAAATCTGGGATAGTGGCTACTGTGATTGTGCTGCAATATTACAAGAACATTTTGCCATGAAATTAATATTATACATCTGTTGAGTTTCAGTTTTTCATACAGGGCAGGTTCAGAGCAAATCAAAAGGTTCATGATATTTCCAACTGTGTTTCAAAACAATGTGACTGTTTATCTTGTTAATTTCTCATTTGAATTGCTCACTAGACCTTGAGATACAATGAATAAGTTTGCCCTTTGTAAAGAATGCAATGAGAATAAAGTCAAGGAATTATAATGGAGGTTTTAGATGTATTCAATTTAAGGAGAGTTTGCTTACTTCCTATATGCTAATGGAGAACAGAAAGGTTAGTTGAAGGGAGGGTGCTGGCTACCAAAAGCTAGACTTTTTTTATCACACTATGACTAAATTAAGAGATCATCAGTAGGAACAATTTTAACAATACCTTAAATTGAAACCTAAAAAAAAAGAAAAGCATTTCAGCCAGGTGAATAAAGAGGATGGGCTTAAGGGACAGAGGGAAGATCTGCTACCAAGGCAACAGTCAGATAAATGAAATTTGAGTCCAGGTCAAGAAAGTAGTTTATGAAATGACTCAGATGGTGCCCCCCCCCTTCTCATTGAGATAAAAGAGGGACAAAAGGTAGCTCATTCAGACTTTCAAGAGACTCTTACTATAGCTTTTCTTATAGAAGTAACTAAAGGTCTGTCAAGTGTCTGTTTCTTAGTCTGGTTTACTTGATAGGGCTACTATGGGGTGTTTGTGATTCCCTGAAACTCCGTGTGGAAGGTGCCTGGAGAGACTATTCTAAAAATCTGTTTCTGCTTTTGTAAAGAAAGAACAGATTAAAAACTTACATGAGAAAATGGAATGTTCAATAGTCCAGCCCTGTGATGAATTGAAGGTCTTAGAAACTTTGCCCACCCCATCCCTGCTCTTTCTTCAGTTTCATAACTGAGACTCTTGAGAGAAATTAAAATACTCGATACCATAAAATACGTTGTCACGATGTATATGTTAATATTTGAATTGCCAAATGAAACTTGCTTTTTTAATTTGTATACTAATAACAGGGATATTTATTTGGTTTCCCTCCACATCATTTTTTTTCTCACTCATCCGGATGCAAAAGGTCATATTCACCTAATAATGATGTAAATGGCTTTATTATTAATCTTGTACAATAATACAATATGTGCTTTCATTTTTGTATTAACACTTCTAATTGTAACTGTCAAAATCTCTCTGCTCTTGGTTTCTTTTACTATTCCTAATGCTTTAGAGATACATGCATGCAGGTGCAGTAGTCAAGGGCCACCTGGTCCCTTGGTTATTCCATCTGCCAACTGAGCAATTCTGCCGAGCTTTGCGTGGCTCTTTTCTAGTTGTTTGAGGGGTTCAGTCAGAAGGCAATTCATCAGAACAGGTGCATGCAACACATCTTCACTGATAACTTGGATCACTGATGAGAACATTGCAGAGCCATTTGTAAGGAGATGCCCTTTTAATGTGAGGTGTATCTTGCACTAATTCAAATTGAATGTTTTCAGTTTCAGGCTGGGGTGGACAGTCCCATATCCCAAGACAGTATGTAGTTCTTAGCAAGCTATTTAAACCCAGCCAGTTTATTCAGCAATCTGTAATTGACCAAACTGCACCTTAATGGAACTTTCTGTTCAAAACTGTTGCCTATGTGCCCAAGATTTTAATGTTCATATTGTAGTTGAGTTCTGTATGTGCCGTATAAGATACTAACATAAATTAAGGTTGGACAAGTCAACGAATAGTATCAAGGTATTCTAAACCTATTAGACACTTCCAAGAACATATTAAAAAGAAAGAAGATTTCTTTTGATGGTTAGGTAAACAATCTGGGGGTAAATTAATTCTTATTTGTCATGTCATGTATGTAGACACATGCCTAACTAAACATTTTCAGGCTATTTCAATGTTATTTCAATAACAATTATATTCTAAAATTGTGGAACCTGACTGTTTTTGAAGAATATTGATTATAAAGGATACGGCAGTAGACAATATAATTATATTTAGGTTGGAAAACTAATACTACTCCAGGTATCAAAACTGGATTCAAGAAATCTGTAATACATTCATTTTTAAAAGTTTATTTTTTCTATTAATCAAAAATAACACAATAAGTTTTCTTTTGACATAGATTTCATGACATTTTACAGATATAGGGAATTTTTATACACAATTAGATACATTATTACTTTATTAAAGGAACACATATATTTAGGTGATTTATATTAATTTAGTGTTGGCTTTTTCTGTCTATTTGTTTAATGTTCTATTCTTTCATTTTGTCTTTGTTGGTATAATTATTTCATATGCAATGTGTAGGATATTAATTTTTAATATTAATATTTTACATATTTTTTCTTTTTAAAAGTGTGATAAAAAACTCAAAAATGAGATTAGTGAAAAGCTCATATAAACTATTCTGGGTTTACTAAAAGAAGACTTGTGTGAAAATGGCCATAGTTATTGCTTTGTTTTCAAATGAGATGTACAAAGAACAACAAGAAAATTTTGAAAGCACTTTAATCAAAGCTATGACATCCATCTTTCTTGCTTCAAAAACAATATGACATGACATAAAATCCAAAGATAAATGTAAGCCAGAAAATCCTTAAAAAATATTGTTTGTTCAACATACATCTTACAAAAATCAAGCTGACTCTGTCCTGTTACAGAATCCAACAGGAAAACAAGATAAAAAACAAACAAAAAACTTTCATTAAAAGAAATTGATCTACTTTGTCCTTTTATTGAGTTTAATTTACCATTTAATTTCTCTATAAGGACAATTTTCCAAATGTAACATATTCAGAGATAGTTTTGTTAACTCTATTGTTTTTGTACTTCCGATCCGGTAGCTTCTGGTAATAGAAACCTTATTAGTTTCTTTTTAATGTTACTTTAAAAAAAAGAAAAGAAAAGAAAACGTTTAGCCTAAGTAAAATGTCCTTTGATACAGCAAGAAACAGCATTTGAAAAACTGCATCCGAATTACTACCTTAATTGCATCTTTGAATCACATGCATAACAGTATCTCAAAATAAACAATGGTTGTCTTGCTATATTTCAACTAATAGCATTTTTAAACTGAGAAGACAGAACATAATCTAGACAGAAGCAATGATTTCATTTTAAAGACCTGAATAGTTTTTATTGTGAAAATGTAGTAAGCTTGGATATGTTATAGCTAAAAAAATTAGTGTGTGTGTGTGTGTGTGTGTGTGAAAGTTTAAGTTTCTACCTATAAAATAAATTCAAGTTGTGAAGAAGACTCCACAGGAAAAATGATCCCAGTTTAGTTAGACATATTGCCAAGGCACAATTTATATTCAGATCCGCCCTCCAAATAATGTGTAGAATAATGGATCTCTGGGATCTTCTGTTTATTATCCCTTTATAAATAATTACTTTGTTTTGATGTTGTTTAGTCTCATACAAGCTTCTCAATTGTACAAGCATACTTGAGAATTGATTATTTCTCAAAAGGTAGAAATGCCGATTTTAAATCCAGTGGATATTTTAGAGCTTACAGTTTCTTTTCCCGTTGCTTTGAATTAAATGGAACATCCATATGAAATCACTCTTGCATTCCAAATGTATCCCTTTCTTTTTCTCCAATTTTTATATTTGTGAAACTTTCAAGTCTAATGATTTTGAGGGCCATGGTTACACATTTTCTGGCATACCACATTGAATATAGCATACTAGCCATGAATTCAGGTGGGCAGTCATACCTGTTGCATTTGTCTGTCTGAAGTTTTGTTTTCTGTGGGGGGGGTGTTGTTTTGTTTTGCTTTTTTAAAGATTATTCACTGAGCAGCCTGAAATTGGCTGGCAACAACAGTCCTTGAATTCCCAACCAGATGGCCAACATGGGCCTCGAAGGTATTTTTAGACATAAAAGTTTATGCTAGAGACATGTTCTTTCTTTTGCAGTCTGTCAGTTTCCCATTTAATTTCATTTAAACTTATGTTTTAAAAAGTCTGGTGGAGCAGAAGGCCTGGCACACATTAAGAAAGGTACCCCCAGGGACCTTAATCCCAATTGGGGGATTTATCGTGACATTAGAGGTACACATGCCCATTCTATTAGGATGAAAGAACAACCTTTGAGTACATAGCTTCTGACTGCTGCTGTTTACAATAGCCATCCTTCTGTGAATTGATATGATAGTAAGAAGGAAAAAAAGTTGCTTAGATGCATTTCCTTCTAATCTTCTCTGTTCTTGCACAATGTGAGCTGCTCTTTAGGAAGCCCTCTTTTTATGAATGTTGTTGCTAAGTTTTCTGAAAACAGCAGAGAACAATTCTTAAGATAAGGTTTTGTTTTTTGTTTTTTTACAGACCATGCCTATTAAGAATCCCATACATGTTATTTGTAACCAACAAATGTTCTCAAAGATTCCTAAGAAGCCCAAGCTGAAAAGATTACCTGTATCTGCTGAATATTGTTCTTTTCTCCCCAACTCTAGGAATAGATTTGGCCAAGAACTGGTTGAAGATCTTGGACTATGGTTTATAACTGTACTTCCAAAAAGTACAATTACTCCAGAATGTTATGGCACTTCCTACTCATGAAGGCCAACGCTCTTGGAATTCTTGGGCTGCCTATAACAATAGGATTGAGTTTTAATCTTTTTAAGTGTATTGAAACTTGGTTACAAAGAGGGATTCACAGATGCCTCTCACTTGATAGTTAAATTGTCTCTAGAACAATTTATAACTAGGTGGAGACATCTCGGATGCATGATCCACAAAGAGTATAAATATCTGCTTTAATTGGTTTGAGAGGGCAACATCTGGAAGACCCAAAGAGACTTAATTCTCATAAAATAATTAATTCTGGAATGTTAAGATTTAATTCATTTTTCTATTCTTGTTAGGTTTCACTTCAAAGCTAAGAATATCGTTAGAAAACAATTGAAATATTTTTTTTTCAAATATAAATTTTTTATTGTTTTCAACATAAAAAAAAACACATCACAGATACATCACAATTGAAAAAAACCCCTACCCCCCACCCCCCACCCGGACTTCCCAAACCTGATCCCAGGATACTATTCAACTAAAAGTAAACTAATATTAATATCCCTAACTCCACAAAGTGTTATTCTACATAAATAGGTGATATATATATATATATATATATAAAAATTTTTTTTTCTAAAAACCTAAATTATATTCCACCATTCTATGCTTATTTTGAATATAAACAATCCATCTTCTCCATATTGATAAAAATTGTTCATTTGAATGATCCTTCAAATAAGCCGAAATCTTTGCCATTTCAGCAAGATGCGAAACCTTCAATCTCCAGTCCTCCATTGTAGGTAAAATTTTACTCTTCCAGTTTTGAGCTATCAACAAACGGGCAG
>NW_015387275.1:218866-258552 GCF_001527695.2 Protobothrops mucrosquamatus | reverse complement strand
AAAAAAAGCAGTTTTTTTATCAATTCGCCATCTCTCTTGAATTTGTCTATACACAAGCCAAGAAAAGTCTGGATACTTCCGTCTCAAAACTTCTATTGATTTGAGGCACCATTCACCACTACCACTCAAATATAGCAAGTCTTTATAAGATGGCGCCTCCATAACCACAAATCTTGGTATAGTCAAGAAAATATGTGATGGTATCACCCAAATTGGAAGTTTAACATCAAACTTAAGAAAATATTTTTGCCAAACTCTTAACAATGCAGCCCTTATTATATGATTTCTAAAAGTTTTGTCAACCTTTTTTTGCATAAAAAGATAAGCATGCCACCCAAAGTACAAGTCCCATCCTTCCAAGTTCAAAATCCGCTCGGGGGTCGCATAACAATTGAAATATTGAAGAAAGTAGAAATCCATAATCAAAGTAGTTCAGGAAATATAGTGAGTTAGAGAAGCTCTTTATATAAAAACAGTGTTTAGACTCTCTCATTTTGTTTTCTTTACAGTCCTGTGCAACGGGCTATTTATTCCCCTCTTTGAGGTGGGCTGGGTTATCTCTTCCATCTGTCCTGTGTTTTGCTACTACACTTTTTCTTTGACAGTGAGAGAATTAGCTCTCATACTTACATAAATTTGAATCTAGAATCTAATAATAAAATTACAAGGTTATGCATCCAATGATACTTGCAAAATACAATCCATTGTTTTTCTGATTCCTTTTAATGTTGTGAAACAGTTCTTATATATTTAAATACATTAAAATACTCCTGCATATGTGTTTTTAGAGGAATTAATTTTTGAAAATGCTTTGACTCTTAAGGTTTTTTTTTTAAATGAAAAATATGTTAAACAGAAAGAGAGACAATTGTGATTGTTACGTTGATCAACTGAAATAGCACAACAAATTTAGCAGTTTTAAAGTTAAGTATTTAGAAGTTCATGTATTTTGCATTAGATTATCCTAGCTTATTATTCAGAAGCTGCAGGCAGAAACTACTGATGGTACAAAATGCAGTATCTAGACATTTTTTTCAGAATTAATGTATTCTGAAATAGATTAATTTCACTTGTTAACAGTATTTCATTTATTGAATTATTAGAAACCTTTATTGACTTTTTGCAGGAAACGGAAAATGAAGTCATGGTGTGTATGCTTTTGAGGATTAGAATAAAAATAATAGAGAAAATGTAAACAATGCTGTAATCATAGAGTGATTATTTTATACTTGTGGTTATAACCTCTAAAACAAAATTGGAAGTCACTTTTTACTTTTTTAATTTTTTCTTTGATTTCTAAATTGTTGTCTTTTGTCTTTTCTTTCTTTCTTGCCTCTTTTTCATTCTACATACTAGTTTTTTTAGTGTTTATTTGGTATTTAAAATTATAATAACATTTATTTTAAAAAATAACATTTAAACTATTTCAGTTCATTTCTGGGCAAATTTCAAGAAATCAGTCTTCATTCATTTCCTTTATCTATTGAAGGATTTATATAATGCCTTACTTTAAAAGATTCAGATTATTTCACAACAAAAACACAAATGCAATGAAAATAATCTGATTAAACAAACAAACAAACAAAACAAACAAACAAAAGAAACACAGAACTCAACTATCAGGAAAGTGCATCAGCTTAGTTCCTAGCAGGTGGAAAGTATAATTTAAGCATGAATAAAATGTGTAGATGCCAAGTGTCATCGTAGAAGATGTATTAGAAGTATATATCCTTTTTACTTTTATAAGAAAGGGTGCTTTGATAGTAGAGCACTTGACGTGAAATTTACAATCACCTTCTTTAAAAAAGAGTGTTTCTCTGGTAACATGATTATAAATGAAAATCATGTTGTGTCAGTCAAAATGTATCAACTGGCCATTAACCCAACCAAACATGACAAATGAAAGGGGGAAAAATACAACATTTACAATAATGACCAATGCACATTTATGAAGATTTAAATTAGATTAATCTGTTAATTAAATGCAAGTCATTTGATCAAGACATCTTGATATGAGTGATAGGCCCAGTAATGTAGCTGTGATCTGGGCTTTTCATTTAATTAAGAGAGGCAATTTAGATATTAAAACAACAAGTGCCTTTTATTCATTGTAAGTAATGCTTTCCCCATCTTCATTAATAGTTGGAGAAAAAGAATATCTAGTGGCAGAACGCAGAATTTAAAAGCAGAAAGTTAATTATCCAGCTGCTGCATTGCAAGCCTTTTCCAGTTAGTGTTGCTTGAGGAATTATTTTCTAATAAATGAATTATAACCATAGGACTGTACCTTTGAATGCAACGGTCAAGTCAGCTTCATCTTTTGCTGAATGTTGGAATGAAGTTTTTAGTAGTTTGAATTTAATTATAGTGATCTGAGAGAGTACAAAGCAGATAATCAGTCTTTTTGGCCCTGATGCTTGCAAATCAGTTAGCCAGCCCAGCAAAAATGATGCTTGATTTTTTTGCTAAGCCATATTTCTGAGCTAAGAGTTTGATAGGGACCCCAGTTTGCTGGTTGCTGATCCTTTGAGAAGAGAATAGCACAAGGTGAAGGTCTGATTTCAGATACAGAAGCTTTGAAAAGTTCCCAGTGGGCCTGGAAATAGTAACTGACTGAAAGTTTGGAATGAAAGACACTAACTCTCTATGAAAAGATACTAAGCAGTTTGACCTGTTGATTTTTCAGATGATACATTATAGAATATGTGGTATAAAAGATGAGTGAATGTAACATATGCAAAAAAGATAAAGCTTTTTCATAAGCCTTCTTGATTATAATCTGTTAGGTTTGCAGAACAATTATATAAGCTTCAGTCATATAATAATTAGGGGCCAATTTTAATCAACAGAACTGAGGCTGAATTTAGAAAACTGCCGTTTTGCCTTTGTTACGTTGCCAACTTTCATTATGCCTAACCTTTGCTTCAAATAGCATCACAATCAGAATTTTACAGGCTAGAAATCTTTTTTTAAGCCTGTCCATATGTGATAGTGGGAAAAAAAACCCCTTTACCTGTGGTTTGTGTGTATTGCAAAGCACAAAACAGGACTGTAGACAGAAATTAAAATGAACAGCATTGTACGCCTGAAAATTAAAGTGTCATCTCAGTGAAGAACAGTAATCCAACATATCTGGAAGATGCTACAATAAGAAAGGTTGGCAATCATACTTTTTCACTAGCTTCTAGTGACTAGTTTCATATTTATTTATTTATTTTATTTTTTTATTGAATTTATATACCGCCCTATCTCCCTTACAGGACTCAGGGCGGTGAACAGGCGATAATAAAAACCACGATAAATATACACAAGTTTCTGTTCTAAAATCAAATTAAATAACAGGCCTGCTCTAAAAGTACCCCATACAAAACCCCCACTAAAACATAATCAAACTACGCCAGGCCGGCCGCACGGAATAGATGGGCCTTCAGGGCTCGGCGAAAAAGGCGCAGGTCTGCAACTGTACGTAGGTATATGCTGTTCCCAGCAATGGTTTTCGAGAAAGAGAGCATAGTTTACTTATTTATTTTGCTTCTTTGCCTCTCATTCTTGAAGGCTCTAGCATCTAACAATATCAATATATAAAACAGTGCTGTCAGTCCAAGTAGATATAAAAATGGAAAGATGAAGAAACAACCCACAAACTCCGCCTTTTGTTTATGGCACAAGCTCCTCTCATACAAGATGGAATAAATTGAATTTTATGGTTTTTCTAAAGCCAAGGAGGGACAGTGGTGGCTGAATTTCTTCTAGGATTGGGAACATCTCCTTCCAAAGCTTTATTAATTGGCAATGTCACAGAGATGAGCTCTGGAAGAAGTCGCGCTTATTGGATCTGGTTCAGTGGGAAGATAAATGCAGGAGAAAGTAGACCCTCTGGAAACCAGCTCCAGAGCTATGTTAGGACTTCAAAGATGACAACCAACATGTTGAATCACATCCAGAAGCCCAGTGGAGCTCTTAAGCAGTGGGGGTTACTCAAGTATATCAGGATCCAGCTATCAGTGTCTGGATTGCTGCATTCTGTAGTTTTTAGATATTTTTCAGGGGTGTTTGGAACATATTGCAGTAGTACAGATGAGAGGTGATTAGGGTACAATGGCTGAGAACAAGTTATGAGCACACAGACACACACAAGCCTGCCACAAATTCTTTTTACACCACCACCCTTCACTAATGTATTGCCCTCCACATCTGCCATACTTCCCAGGAATTAAAATTCAGTACTCTTAGGGAGCAACAAGTAGAGGAAGATTTTATTTTCCCTTTTCATATTTTTACTTGACTCATATTATGGAGCCACTCAGGATTAGAACAGAAGTTCTTTCCTTCTGGCTTCTATTTTTTAAATAATTCCTTCTGTCACATTATAAACTGTTTGCGGAAATGGAAGTTATTTTCAAAAGCAGATTGTGATGCAACACAGCTTTCTCTGTCCATGCAGGGAGCCTGAGTGTTTTGGAACATAGGAAAGGAGGTGTATGGCAATTAGAATTTAAGGAACAAAGCCTACTCTTGGGTATTTTTGTATTTCCTTAACTAATTAATAATCCAACAAAGCAAGAAATAGTTGAACAGGAATGCAGAAATTTCTTGGAAGCAAGAAATAATAGAACAGGAATGCAAGTCAAAATAGACAAAGAATTGGTAAGAGAACATCTATCCACTTTGGATGAGTTCAAATCTCTGGAGTCAGATGGTTTCCATCCCAGGGTACTGAAGGAGCTGGGAGATGTGATCTCGGAACCACTGAATGAAATATTTCTGCCAGAAGACTGGAAAAGAGCTGATGTGGTTCCAATCTTCAAAAGGGGAGAGAAAGTGGATCTAGGAAAGTACAGACCAATCAGTTGACATCAATCCCTGGGAAAAATCTGGAATAAATAATCAAGCAACAGATTTGTATGCACCTAGAAATGAACAAGGTGATTACTAGAAGCCAACATGGGCTTGTTAAAAGCAAATCATGCCAAACGAATCACATTGCCTTCTCTGATAAAGTGATCAAATTAGTGGATCAAGAAAATGCTATGGATGGAGCATATGTATACTTGAGTAAGGCATTTGGCCAAGGCAGGTAGCTTGTGGACTATTAGACTTGGAGATTTATCTCTTGGTTGGGGGCAGCTTGCTTTCAAATATCAGAAAGAGGGGAATGAAGAGATATTTCAGTTTATCAGCATCCTAGGGCATCTGCTCGGCAGTTGGGAGAAAGAAAATGTGGACTAGGATGAATATAAGAACTCAGACTAGATTCTTTAATCTGATTGTTTGAAACTAGTACAGAAATTATGTTTAGTTCACAGTATGGCACCAAAATCATTATCAAGGTCTAGTAAGACCTGCCATATTTCTTTTGTATCAAACTGCCTTTGTTGACTTTTGGCACCTAATTCAGTTTTTATTAAGCTATAATATTACTGATGTTTTGCAGAATTCAGGTTCTCTCATGTGATCTTACCCAGACAATAATGTGGATGTAACTGGAGACAGGGATGTGAGGGGCTGTTTTGTTTTCCTGCTGTGTATGCAAATTGTGAGATAAACTTCTTATGAAGGTTTTCCTGGGTTTTAAATCTGTGAAGAACTTTGTTTTATTTTAAAAGATTTTAATGGCTCCTTTGATTATGCTCTTTTTTCTGTGTAATATTCCCTGACATTTTGTAACCTATTCTGAATTAGTTTTGGAAGAAGTGGAGACAGACAGATGACAGTTATACACACATTTTCTGGGGATAATTTTTCACTTCAAGCAACTTTGGCATTTTCAACAAAGATGTTTTCTGGTGATTGTTTGCAAACTGAGAAGCAGGGATTTCATGGGCTCTTGTCAAATAATGTAGCCTAAATGCTTGGGCAGATGATAGAGTGAGCTCCTATTCATTTATATAAAAAAAAGTTTTCAGAAAGTTTACAACATTGAATATGATGGCTGATGCAGGTAGTGAAAGAAGCTAGGAATAATCAACAAGAGAACCATGGTGGGTGGGGCAATGTATGTGACAAGAGGCTGGGAAGAATTAGTGATAATAATAGTAGTAGTAGTAGTAGTAGTAGTAGTAGTAGTAGTAGTAGTAGTAGTAGTAATAATAATAATAATAATAATAATAATAATAATAATAATAATAATAATAAATAATAATATAAAGTTGGAGGGGACCTTGGAGGTCATCTAGTCCAACCCCCTACTCAGGCAGGAAATCCTACACCATTTCGGACAAATGGCTGTCCAGTCTCTTCTTAAAAACTTCCAGTGTTGGAGCATTCACCGCTTCTGGAGGCAGGTTGTTCCACTGGTTAATTGTTCTCACTGTCAGGAAGTTTCTTCTTAGTTCTAGGTTGCTTCTCTCCTTGATTAGTTTCCATCCATTGCTTCTTGTCCTGCCTTCAGGCGCCTTGGAGAATAGCTTGACTCCCTCTTCTTTGGGGCAGCCCCTGAGATACTGGAACACTGCTATCATGTCCCCCCTCATCCTTCTCTTTGTTAAACTAGACCAGTGGTTCTCAACCTTTTTAATGCCGCGACCCCAACCGGTCGTAAGTCGAGGACTAAACCGGTCGTAAGTCGAGGACTACCCAACCGGTCATAAGTTGAGGACTTTCCCTGCCCGGGAGCACCGCACATGTGTGGTTCCGCCCCCTGCGCCGGCCGAGGCGTAGCTGGCAAGCGGCAGAGACGGAGCAGGCCGACCACCAGCTGGCCCAGCTCAAGGGAGGTAAGGCACCCGCCGGAAAAGGGGAAAAAAATGGCGGACAGCCTTGCTTGGCGACCCCCATGAAATGGTCGATCGACCCCAAATGGGGTCCCGACCCACAGGTTGAGAACCACTGAACTAGACATACCCAATTCCAGCAACCGTTCCTTATCATTGTAATTGGCTAATCTGCTTTGGAAATGCTTCCCAATTCTCGATGACTCTGAATGGCTCAGAGAAATAAAAAAAAAAACATACCAATAAAAGATGGCAAGACCAATAGTCAGGATGGAATGAAGCAAGGAGTCTCATTCTCCCTCACTAAAGGCTAGGTGAAAAGGCAGGTCTTCACCACTCTTCTGAACAGCAGCAGAGTGAAGGTTATCCAGATCTTGCCTGGCTTAGCTTGTGGCCTATTCAACAAAAGAGTTCAAGCAGGATCAATTTCAAGTTTGAGAGAATATTAGACAATCTCCCCATCCCCACTCCCAACATATGCCTCTTTAGTTCTCATTTTCTTCCTGTAGGAATTCTTTCAATAGAAAAGAGAAATCTGGAGAAGTGCTTAGAGGTGGAGTATGCTGTTCTTGTATTGATTTAGTGGAGAAGTAGACAAGAATTACATGTGAATATTCTTCTTTTTTTCCCAGTGGCTTTCCATATAGCCACATAATGCCAGGAGAAGATACTGGTAGAGAATTTATCCCATGGCCTCTACCAGTAGAAGTGTTGTCTGCCTGTCAATGGTAAATTCTGCCTTTGATGAAGAATGTCTCTTTTACCTGGAGAATTGCAGAAATCAGCCACTCAATTTCTCTGTCCCAAAATGTGATAGAGAGTTTTGAAAAGCCATTTGTGCTCAGCTGTATTTTTTTACACTATTATATATGAAAAAAATGGCAAAGTAACTACATCTGAATTGACTCCTTGGACCAGATGGACTATGTCCTTTCTCTGTAGAGAGAAGGGATAAGTTCCTGTACTTAGGCTATTATGTTTTATTTCTTCAGTCTTTAGCTGAACAGTTTCTACTAGTCTTTCTCTGTTGTTGGATGTGATATATCTGAGAAATTGAGCTTGATCACATCTAGAAGACAACAGATTGGGAGTGACAGACTTATGGTTGCTTGCTCTGGTTTTTTTCTCTTATGTTCAGCAGTAGGAACTCTTGGGCTTGCTTCCTTACTCCCATTTATCTATCTGTTGTTGCCCATTCTTAGACTTCAGTTTCACTGGAATCCACTGGACTTCAGTTTTATGGTTGAGATTGATAACTTGAATGTAGAGAATCCAAGTAGAATAGGAGACAGAGATTGGCCAACATTTTTCATCTTCTGGTCATCTGTCTTCTTTTCCCCAGTCGCTACTAGAGTCGACAACCGATATCTATTTTTATTTTTATTTTATTTATTTCAAAAGCTTCTCTTAATGTGGAACTTTTGTAGCTCATCACTTTCCTGTGGTTTTTTTTTGCTTAGCAACTGTGCCTAGCAACATTATGGCATCATCCCAAATAACCAGCACAAATGGGCTGCAACAGGCTGGCTGTCGAAGAGTTGGTTA
Organism: Protobothrops mucrosquamatus; assembly: GCF_001527695.2. Taxonomy (NCBI): domain Eukaryota; kingdom Metazoa; phylum Chordata; class Lepidosauria; order Squamata; family Viperidae; genus Protobothrops; species Protobothrops mucrosquamatus. The sequence goes on along the minus strand of NW_015387275.1, from coordinate 250,294 downwards.
GAATAGTAATTGGCAATAAGTGATATTCAAGCTTCCTTCATGAGGTTTTCAAAAGCTTTTTTCTTATTTCTTCAACTCCATTTCTTCCTTGGTTAGTAGCAGGACCTGAGTTCTTTCCAGCTCTTTCTTGGATGGTGAAGGGAGAGTTGTCCACAGTTACAACTCTATTCAATAGATGCGTGCTGCTTTTTAACAAAAAATAAGCAAGAACGATGGCAGTTTGCAATCCTTTCAGCCTCATTTGGGTGCCAGCTGTTCTCAGGAACAGAAAACGACATAAGTTGAAAGGAGGTGGCTTTAAATTGTGAATATGTCTTGGCTAATTCATCATGGCCTTCAATTCATGCTCTCACACAAATTGGCCACTCTATTGAACATGGTCAACCACAAAATATCCACTTGCCAGAAGCCGCCAAGTTGCTGGGGTTGTTCTCACTACTGTCTATAGCGTCCCAGGATGCTGCTTTGCAGCAGCTAGGAGAATTGAAAAATAGCCCATTCACACAACTGAGCCAACAATTCTAGTTGGCATGCTGACAGCATGCAGTGGATTAGCTAGTGGATTTTGCAATCAAAGTTTAAAAAAAAAAACAAGAGAAAAAAGTATGGGTCACTGGCTGTAGTTTGTCCACGTCTTTCTTAAAAATAGCACCTCAAAAATAAAAAGGCGTCTGGGACTCTTCCTTCTTTTTAATGTTCTTCCTTCTATTTATTTATTTATTCCTCTTTTCAATTAAATTAGAAAGTAGGCAGGAATGTTTTCTAGGAGCAGATGATAAGTTGTGCCTCTCCTCTTTCTAACAGTCTCCTGTCTGAAGCACTGAGCCAAAATTAAAGTTGTTAAGGTTGAGAAACAGTCATTCTCTTTGCCTTTTAGACTCTTATAAAAAAAAGAGAAAGACAGATGCAAAATTTTCTTTTCCTATAAGGAAGGGATTTTTTTAGCTTTCTGTCCTCATTGCTGTAAGTTACAGAGCTTTTATCTCAAAATGAGACTCAACCAAAGGTAATATATGGGATGTAGGTGTCTAGCAAAAGAGAGATCTATTTTGGCAGAAATCAACCAGGACAGTACTGGGGGGGGGGGGGGAGAGAAGATTCTAAGCTACCTACGAAGGCCAGACACCCCAACTAGTTGTTCTTTCCACTAATTTGCCACCCTTCTATATCCTTGCAAGACTTTAATAGGGGGAAATTAATTTGATTTCCAATTGAATACCAACTTACCTATATGCTGATTCCAAATCAGTTTAAAAACTGAAACTTAATAATCATTTGAAATTTGTCATTCTCTATGTTCCCCAGATGCAGGTTGCCAATTAAAGGTGCATTACATAAAACCATAAAGTGTGAAATTGCTTTTTTATAAAAATGTACAGAAAAGCATTAGAGGAAACTTTGCAAAAAATAATATCTCTGTTTGAAGATATATTAGAGAAAAAAATACAAACCAAAATAATAGATTCCCATAAATTATAAACAGGAAGTAACTGAAGTGGATGGATGAGCAGAAACAATAACTAAAGATAACTGACAGAACTCAGGTTGATTGGATACCTTTCAAAACTAAATGCTACATGAAAGAGATGGTTGGAAACTTTTTTTGTGTGTGGTTGTGTTGGTGACTTTTAGGAAGAGCTCTTCCATATTATTTGCAATATCCACTGTCAGGATTCCACCTCCATACCCACAGAAGATAGTTGCTTAATAAGAATGGAGAACACCTGAAAAGGGCAAATGTTCACTGCTCTTTCTGTGTTGGATTAAACACATAAAGTAACACCTGAACAGAGCTAGTTACAGATTCTGATTCCAGGAAAAGAAAACAAGCAACTACTTTTTGATCATACACCATGAATCTCTGCAGGTGACTTAAATAATTGCTGAGCGCTGCATGGAAGAGGTTTTAACAGGGAGAAGTGGAGAAAAGGGGTGCTATCAAGTGCCAAGGAGGGGGTGTCAGAAGGCTTCATGATTATTCAAAGCTGTTTTGTTTGTGTATTTATTTTTCACAGATCAATTGTGTTCAAAGCAGCTTGCACAATAAGCAGTTTAAATGCAAAACCTAAGTATCTCAAATTACATCTTAAATGAATGTGTTGAGTTAATGTAACCAAAACATTCAAATGAGTATAAAACCAAATTTGTAGATCACTTAACCAATAATATCAATAATATGGTCACAAGACATTACATTCAGAATAGCAACAGGCTTAACAAGATGGAAACATGAAGCAAAATAACAATGACTCCAAGGCTCAAATAAATTAAATCTTTATGTGGCTTCATAGAATTAGAATAATGTTGGTGGCAGCTGCCAAGTTTCCCCAATTCTGTAAATGCTTCTTTGGGCATTCCTACTCCTTCAAAAAGACAGATGTTGTACCTGCATGTAGTTATAATGAAAGCATAGCTGTAATTTCTTGGTTTTTTATGACACTAAGAGGACTGAAGGCCAAGTGACCATTGGAATCTGCTGTTATTCCAGATGATGTGATGGTATTTTCAACCTCCTTGGATCCACAAGGGAGACCAATAGTCTCTGTAAATAAGGAGTCCCATGAAATTTTACCATCAATAATGCTAAAAGACATCGAAGTAGGCTCTCTAAAAGGCCCATCTATATTGATTTAGGGTTAGATTGTATAGATATCCAACAGTAGAGGGTCTGTATCTATCATTATTTAACATAACTATCATATCTATTTGGCAATAGAATTCAGGAGCACTGGTGACACCATTTTGGCAATCAATGTTCCTAATTCTTTCTTTTACTATTGATTCAGTCTTCTCCAAGATTAATTAGTCTGATGTGATGGTTGAAAAGTAGGAGTGATGATTCTCCCAATCCCATTTTTCCTTCAATGAAAGTCAAAATATAATGAAAAGGAACACATGGAAGAACCCTAAAATGCTAAAGTAATTTTAACTGGTGAGGGTTTTTTTTTCCTGAATTGAAAATAATGATCTTCTTGATTATTTGTAATACTGAGCTACAATTTGAACAATTGTAAGGTGGCCTGACAACAAATGTAAGGCATAAATAAATTGTAAAAATGATGCTTTTGCTACCTTTTTTTGGGCAAGAGATCTAAAGAAAGAGGAGAAACAGGGTTGTTTAAATACCCTTTTTCTTAATCTTAATTTCAGCAGAAGAGAACATTTAAACTTTCATGTTGCTCACCCTATCCACCAAACTACTCACATACTTCGATTATATTTGGGGAATAAACCTCCCACAGAGACTAACGTAAAAGATTTATTTCTTCACTCAGGTGTTTTGTGAGAAATACATAATTTGGTATGGTAATGGGGACATGTTAAATTTGCCAGTCATCTTTCCTAGAAACCAGAGTAAAGGGGTTATGGTCTTTTTTTCTTTGTAGGGGGGTAATTTAGGAGCTCAGAGTATCTATGTATCTGAGAAGATGTAGCTTTAGAATGGCTGAAAAATGCAGATTGTCTTAGTTTTTGCTGTGATTTTAGTGCCAACTAGTTCTACATTGTTTTTTCATCAGTTGTAATTTTTTAGTAATTTTTCTGAAATTTTGCGTATTATTTTTGCGTAGGGACAGGATTATGTTGTATTATTGTTAGATATATTGCAAAATGTTCATAAGCATAGATAGTGGAAGAGCAGTAAATCACCCAAATTTGAAGGTCCTTAGCCTAAGATCTGTGGTTTCTGTTCTGAACTTTATCATGTTTCTTATATAATTCTGAAGTATGTCCTTATGCATGACTTTAAAGTATATAATAAAAACAATATCTTTTACATGCTTAAAAATTTACCCACAAAATTCAGGCGCTGGTACAGGTAATCTTTGTTTTGCTATTTTTAATGCAGAAACTATCAATTATCTACATGTATAAAGTCATTTAAATTTGAAATCTGGGAGGCTTCATTTTCTTCCAGAAGGGCCAATTTCACCTGCAAATTTCAGCTATGTTTGTAAGAAATTTAAAAAGATCCTGACATTTCTTTCTATGTATTTTTCTTTTTTTAAAAAAAAGAGACTTGTAACAAGACTTTCTGGACTGATTTGCATGACATTTGATGGGCTTCATTACCTAGGAAAATGCTACTTTTCCTGAAAAATTCATCCAGTTTGAGTCATGATAAAAAATTAAGTTAAAAAAAAAAACAACAAGTTGGCAGGATGTACATATTTCTGACCAAATAAATAAGAACTTAAGGACTTGACGTTCCTTAATGTAGAATGTTATAAATTAGCTAGATTAAAGTCTCAGTTGGGATAAAGTAGCTTTCTATCTTTCCTCTAATTATATTATTTACTTGATTTAATTAAATGTAAATTAAATTGTATCCTATAAATTAAGGATAATTTGAATTTAGTTCTTGTCCTAGCTCTGTTTACTTCTTTGATATGATCTCAATACATTTTGGAATGCTTATAAGTCTAGTACACTTTTAGGCTGAAAATAACTTACATAATTTTCTTTGGAAGAACCACGGGCCAATCATTGTGCAAATGTTTGCAGGCAGAAAGCCCTAATTTTTAATATTTTTTTTGGTGGGGGGGGTATTTCCATACATATACCTATCTGAAGCCCTGAGAGTAGCATGCAGACAATGTTAAATTGATGGACCAGTGTTCTGATTCAACATAAGAATATTTCTTGTTTTACTGTGTTTGTTTTTTCTCTAAATGGCGTGTACAGTGTGATCACTTCAACTGATTCTTTGGGGATGAAAATATCTGGAAGAGATTCTATGTGATCCGTATCTGTAGTGATCAGCCCTGCTTTGCCATCACAGACTGCAAAATGGTACATCGAAATGAGTCATTAGGATATGGGAAGCAGTGATATAAAAGATTGGGCTTGCTTTGGCTCAGGAAATCCTCAGAGTGTGTGCTGTGAAAATGAGCAAGTTGCACATACTCACCAGTGAAGTTGCCAACTGCATCATGATAAGATCATTGCCCTGGCATGTTTCCCCTTTGTCAGGATGAGATGGAGTTTTGAGTTACTAAAAATAGAGCCAATTAGAAGGCTTGGCTCAGATATCCTCATCTGGTAGTGGCTGATTCTCTCAGCCCAAGCCTAAGCATTGCTGGCTGATGAAGAAGAGTTTCTTTTTCCCTCTTGTGAGCTCTAGGCTGGATTAGTGCATGGGCAGTTAATACCACCAGTTATTCAGCACATGTGACATCACTGCTCTGAAATCTGCATTGGCTTGCTGGATGCTTCTGGGTGCAATGTAAGATGCTGGTAGTTATCTTCCAGCCCTTCATGGTTTGGGATTGGATTACCTATGGCAGTGATGGCGAACCTTTTAGAGATTGAGTGCCCAAACTGCAACCCAAAACCCACTTATGCATCGTCGGGTGCCGGGTGGCTGTGGCCCATTGGGTGGATGTGGCCCATTGGGTGGGCATGGCTGCGGTGATAACGGCAGACTGGGTGGGACTAAATAGTTCAATCAATCAATTCCAACTTTGCAAGATCTTTTTTTTCCCTGCGAAAAGTTGAAATTGACTGATTGCTTGAACATTTTTTTTTTTTTTTGCACACGGTGGCGGAGGCCTAAAGCAAAAAGGTTTTAGAAAATGCAAGCTGAAGGCCTAGGACCGGGGCGACGGTGTGCGTGCCCACAGAGAGGGCTCTGAGTGCCGCCTCTGGCACCCGTGCCATAGGTTCGCCACCACTGACCTATGGGGCTGTCATTTCAACCTTTAAAGGTCGTCGTTTCAAACCATCTTACCCAATCTGGCAGGAGATGTTTTGCTAATAAATGTCTGGCTATGGCACCCACCCTTTGAAACATCATTCTTCCAGACTGGTCCCAAGCCTGCTGGCTTTGCTCAAGGCCCTGAAGCTTGGTTGTGTGCCCACCTCTAGAAAAGCAGTCAAGTTCCAAATTAGGGAGTTAGGAAATAACTTGCTATTGTGAAATACTTCAAACTTAGCTTGCCCCCAGAGTTCAGATTAGATCCTATCCTGTTATTCTTTCAGAAGACATAGTTCTATAGTTTTTTTCCCACCTTTATTATTTTTAATATGATAACTCAAGGTGGCAAGCATACCTAATCCTCTCTCCTCCTATTTTCTCCACAACAATAAACCCAGGAGGTAGGTTGGGTTGAGCGAGAGGGACTGGCCCATCCAACTTTCACTGACTAAGTCTCAGCAGTAGAACTCACAGTCTCTCACTCTGGAGCCTTTACGTTTTGATTTATGCCCACTGTAAGTTTCCTAAAGCTCTTAAGTAGGTAGCATATAAATAATAAGCAAGTAAAGATAAAAAAAGCAAGTGTATTAGATTTTGTGAGATCCTGAGTAATGTATGGGTGATAATGTTGTACTGTGGTTGAGGAAAGCCAGGTTTAATTTCACCTTCAGGTATGAACTTGGTAGTAACTAAATTATCAAATTAAAGACACTCCCAGGCAAGGCAAAGGAAGGAGTTTCACCAGTTGTTACCTTTTGGGAATTGAAAGTTCTCAGTTTCACGTAAGGACAGTTAATTATAGCTCCACTGGCTATATGGCATCTTTGAGTCGTTTCTTAGTCTCCCTGTTGAGACAAGAAGTACTCTTTAAATTGGCATTTATGAAACAAACAATACATGGTAATGTCCAAACACAGAAATATTATATTTTCATGTTTTTTCAAATTAAACTTGACTATCTTGTAGTAGCTGGACTTGTAGATTTATAACAGCTGCCTAAGACTATGTAATTTTTTCTGCTGTTTCGTCAATATGTGTATGTGTGTGAGACAGAGAAAAGGAAGGAAGGAAAGAAAGAAAGAAAGAAAGGAAAGAAAGAAAGAAAGAAAGAAAGAAAGAAGGAAGGAAAGAAAGAAAGAAAGAAAGAAAAAAAGAAAGAAAGAAAGAAAGAAAGAAAGAAAGAAAGAGAAAGAAAGAAAGAAAGAAAGAAAGAAAGAAAGAAAGAAAGAAAGAAAGAAAGAAAGAAAGATCCCAAACCGAGCATTCTCTCAGTGGGTTCAAGGGATTCTGTGTCACCTGTATCAAGGGCTGTTTTGGAAATTCTGAAGAACCATACTGGGATTATGGTCATTGATTTATATTTAATACTACAACTTTTTATGACCCAACATCCTAAAAATCCCAATCTATAATGGGGCAGTGCAAATAAGTTTAAAAAATTAAATACGTTTAAAATGATTGGTTTCAAGGAGAAGGAAACCAGAAGGATTCTGTGAAAGGTAGGGTTGTGGCTGCTTCTTCTTAAGTGTTCTCAGCTTCAAATAGTGTATGAGGTTTCAATTAAACAAGCTATTTCCCTTTTCTGTTTTGAAGGTGCCCAATGTGTACCTGGTAGGCACTGTAACCAGAGGAGAGCTTTGTCTATTATAATCTTCTCTCCAAAAGTGAAATCTTCTGGGAATAGTTTCTTTTAATCTGTATTAGAACAAGATGGCCATTTCTTGTGGTACCACGATTGAGATACATTCTGGTGAGAAAATTTGGTAGTCACTGGTGCTACTTGCTGATAAAACATTTCCTTTTTTTCCTTTTTAATGCTTTAAAGGGAAACTAAATCTTATACAATACCTTAAAGCACAACTCTTTAGGAAGTGACTGAATATCTTGCACCTTTTCCTAAAAAAAAAGTCACACTTTCCTTTCCTTTACTGCTTGTCATGCCTCAGATTTATATTGGCTAATATATCTGTTTTATTGGCTGACCTGACTCTTCCCAAAGGGTCCTGGAACTGTAGTTTGGTGGGAGGAATAGAAATGATTGTTACAAACCATGTCTTATATACCACTCACTTCCCTATCATTCTTTAGATGATGTATGAATGGTTGCTAAACCTCTCTTGTGGAAAAAACTGCCAGAGTTGTGCATACGAGCTCTTTTAGGCAGATGACCCTGTATACCAGTGGGAGTTGTTTTGCAGGATGCCTTGGGCAAAAAAAATCAAGCAAGAAAAAAGAGTTCCCGCCTTCAGGACTACTGTTGAGAATTTTACACATGTTTTCTTTAAGAGATAAGAGAGCACCAAACAGGCAAAATGACAGACACTTTCCCCTTGGTACACTTTTCTATATACTGGTGAATTTTGATTAAAAAGTTATAGTAAATGGAATTGCCCTGCATTATTCATTACCCAGAAGGCTTCCAAGATGAGATTGTAGGCTAGGTAGAAGAAGCAGCATATGAAGTCAAATGTTTGTGAAGCAAGAAGCCAAGAATTCTAGCTCAGTGGTTCTCAACCTTTTTAATGCCGCGACCCCCAACCGGTCGTAAGTCGAGGACTAAACCAGTCGTAAGTCGAGGACTACCCAACCGGTCGTAAGTCAAGGACTTTCCCTGCCCTGGAGCACCGCACATGCGTGGTTCCTCCCCCTGCGCCGGCCGAGGCATAGCTGGCAAGTGGCAGAGACGGAGCAGGCCGACCACCAGCTGGCCCAGCCCAAGGGAGGTAAGGCACCCGCCGGAAAAGGGGAAAAAATGGCGGACAGCCTTGCTTGGCGACCCCTGTGAAATGGTTGATCGACCCCAAATGGGGTCGTGATCCATAGGTTGAGAACCGCTGTTCTAGCTGAAGGGATCCTGGCTGTACATTGTGTATAGTTCAGACCTGACTTATAAACTCTACCCATGCTACTAATCCAGTATTTGTACTCATCAAAAATATTTTTTATTGAAACCTAATACAAGAGCTCAGAAGGAATGTCTGCAATAGCAGAAACTAAAAGAATGAATCTGCCTGAATGCATTGGACATTTGACAATAACAATGTTCCCACGTTGCCAAGGCACAATTTTTCACACCCCTGTTTCAAATATAGAATTCTTCTTCCAATTTCTGTTGAACAGAAAGCTGAACAGATAAGACTATTTTGCCCCCTCCTCATACTTAAACAGCAGAAGAGAACGTAAGTGCTTTCCTTCAAATGTGTGAGACTCTGAAGTTTCTTGGAGGACAAAAATGACACCCTTAAGTCACACCATGTAGTTTCTTAACTTTCTTGTGACTTTGTGAAGTTATGGCTTTAGTGGTCCAAAATGGGGGCATGTCATGAATTTGGCTATTATGCCAACAAAATACATGGTTCTTCCTTGCATGTAATGATCTTGAACGATCATTTTTTTACTGGAAATATTGAATTCTTACTATCAATCAAATGTTATAGCTATCAATTTTCTTCTACTTTTCTACAGACATTTTTAAAGTATGTTTGGTGCCTTTTTCTGAATTTCACTGCCACTTATCTGCAGTTAAGCTGTCCCGTATAGATCTATTTTGAATCTTGGGAAGTCTTGAGAGCCAGTCTAAACTGGATTCATAGGGATGGGGAAACCACTTCTGATGGAATGTCATCTGCAACTTTTGTTTTGCATGTTTTGCTTATTCCTTTTCAGAACAGAGAAGTCTATGTAACTTGAAAGCATGAATAGATATTGAGTACAAGTGAGTCAATAAAATTTTGCCTTCAAAAGCTGCCTTTAGAGAGTAGAGATGGAAGAGTTTGCCTAAGATATAGATACTAAAGATTAATATCTATTTGTTCTAGCTGTATTCCATGATATATGCAGCCTGAATCATCTAGAGTTGTTCATGCCTCTTTGTTTACTGACAATTGTTCTTGTGTTTAATTGTTTGCATCATAGCACTTTTATTACATATAGTTGGTAATGGTGAGTGGTAATTTTTGCTAAAGGCATGATGGACTTCTCTTCTCTTTTAAATTTTCTGATTTATAACTGTGTAAAAAAAATCTGCTTGGCTTTTTTTGTTCTGTGTTGAAACCATTGGCTACAGTTTATAGCTATTTTGTTTATAGCTATTATGACAACAATTTAGGGATGATTGCAGGCAACCCTTGAGATGATTTCTACAGATGGTATTGAGACATATTCAGTTTATTAAAAATTAAAAATGGCATCAGTGAAGTCATGATACATAGTTTGTAACTATGGCTGTAACTATGGTTTGTAACTATGAATTGTAACCAGGCTTATCTCTTGGTGAATCAAATAATTATGTTGATTGGGTTACTGAGAAAAATGGAGCTTACATATATATTGTTAATATACAATTTCCAAAACTATTCTTTTCCAATATTAAATAATTTGCTTTATGAAGTAAGAGCTTCAGAATACTGTAGAGTTCTTCCTATGGCACAGTGAATCACAAAATAGCTAACAATATTTTCGTTTATTAAATTGTGGTAACTCAGTACAGAAAATTTAGTTGAGTAAACTATGGCTTTGTTAACCAAGTTGTGGGACCACATTTTCATGAATTAGTCATAACTGAAAGCACATCTCCTAAAAAAAGAATCTCTTTCTTTCCTTTCCTGTCACTTCAACTCCTCTTCAGCAGTTCCTTCATTCATTGCTGCAATGACAAGATGATAATTGAATAGAATTCTGCCATTAAATACACCTACATGATGCTGAACTTCAAAATGTTAGTCTGCAATTAGAAGATTGTTGGGTACAATCTTATATTCATTGAGTACTGAGGCATGGAAAGAACCAAAAGTTCTTGAGAAGAGAGAAAATCTTAATGGGAAAAAAAATTAAATAATCATCATATCATCACTACCTCTGCTACATTTGGCAAAGTTGCTTTGAAAATTACAATTTTGTGCTTGAGAACTGACTTGCCACGGAAGTTTCACTTCGAATGGGCTTCAGTAGAACTTCACTTCTGGCATAGCTTGAGAGAAAAGTCTTTTTTGATTTATGTTAGAACTATAAGTGAGAATAAATACTTTTTTGTCCCAAGAGCCTAACACATTAGCAGGCAAAGGATTTTCTTTTCCTCTCTGAATTTCTATAGGAAGAAATTTCCCCACAGTTTATTAAGCACAACACTCATCTTTAGAGTATCAGTACACCTAAAAAGTCCCCTGGGAGGCTAAGGAGAGGAGTTTCCTCCTAGTGCAGTGGTGGCGAACCTATGGCACGGGTGCCAGAGGCGGCACTCGGAGCCCTCTCTTTGGGCACACGTGCCATTGCCCCAGCCTCGCCTCCCCCTGCGACCCCCTCCTCTCCAGCAGCCCCCCTGGAGGAGAGTCGCCCCTGAGCGTGGCCCACGCGGAGCAGCGCTGCCAAGGACATGGCAGCCAGGCAGCGTAGACAAGACTCTGCCCTCACACCCCATTGTGCACAGTTGATGCTGCAGGGCGCAGGCAGAGGGTATGACTGCCATAGCGCTGCTGGGCTGCCTGGGCGATCTACGGCGGGCCCTGGAAGCGGTGAGTGGCCCTGCGGGCAAGCGGGGCGGGGGATGAGTGGGCGGAGCAGGGGCAGGGCAGGGGGTGGAGCCAGTTTTTGGGCACTCGGTCTCTAAAAGGTTCGCCATCACTGTCCTAGTGGATTTCCTTGGGACTTAGTTGGAAGATTGCAGATTGCAGATGATTATACACAGAATTAAAGGACATCCTGGTCATCTCATCTCATCTTTTTTTTTTTTTTTTGGACACAAAAAATCTAAAGCAAATCTTTTCATCAGACTGATGAGAATTGGGGAGGGAAACAAAATAATGGGTTGTAATTCCTGACTAACATGCAGGTTTTTGCTGATGGGAGAAGGGTCCAAAACCTCTGGAGGGAACCAAGTTATGAAAGGAACTACGTATACATTGTAAATTAGAGTCAGCCTGGGACTGAAATTTTTGCTTTTTCTAACTTTCCAAAACTTGATGTTTTGGTTCAGACATTTATAGTTAAAGTTAATCTGTTCCCAATTAACACTGCAAGTCTTTCTGTTAGACTTTCTTCTGACCTGATCAGCAAAAAAGTCTACATTGTCATTGTGATGATCATCACTGTTTCTGGCCTCCTTTTTCAAGTTTCCTGCACCTTGGAAAGGGTGCAACAAAGAAAAAGAGGTTGTGTACGTGTGCCACAACAGTGATGCTGCTCAACCACTTGTAAAGGACATGTCCTGTAGTTGCCAAGCAACTGTTGCCACCTTTATTTTTCCTCCCAATCCTCTTCTGTATGCCTCTTCCGAACTGAAGCAACCTAGCCACACGCATTTACATTTGTAATGTTATGCCTAACAAAGGCACTGCTGAATTTTTGCCAAGGTCTTCAATGTGGCGTGAATCATGTTTCCCCATGTATAGTAAGACAGTTAATGCTCAATAAAGCAGGTTCTGACTCCATTGTGGAAGCATTTTATTTCATCGCTCCAAAAAGGTTACTGACCTTTTTTCAGTGTCTTCACTGAATGATTTCTGGAAAGAAAATGAAACTCTAGTTTGCAAGAGTGTTGAGAGATTACCGTAGTTAAAACAAAGAAAGTTATAAATGCTGAGGGGGAAAAAATTTCCTAATAAAAGCCTCTTTTAAAAAAAAAACTTCTTCATTTAGTTGTTTGTGTTTATGTATGAGAGAGAAAAATTGATTAACTGAAATCAATTAGTCACCACGATGTAAAAAAGATGTTGAGACTCTAGAAAGAGTACAGAGAAGAGCAACAGGGGACTGGAGGCTAAAACATATATGGAACGGTTGCTGGAATTGGGTGTGTCTAGTTTAATGAAGAGAAGGACGAGGGGGGACATGATAGCAGCCTTCCAGTATCTCAGGGGCTGCCCCAAAGAAGAGGGAGTCAAGCTATTCTCCAAAGCGCCTGAAGGCAGGACAAGAAGCAACGGGTGGAAACCTAATCAAGGAGAGAAGCAACCTAGAACTAAGGAGAAACTTCCTGACAGTTAGAACAATTAACCAGTGGAACAACCTGCCTCCAGAAGCTGTGGATGCTCCAACACTGGAGGTTTTTAAGAAGAGACTGGACAGCCATTTGTCCGAAATGGTATAGGGTTTCCTGCCTGAGTAGGGGGTTGGACTAGATGACCTCCAAGGTCCCTTCCAACATCATCATCATCATTATTAAATATTTTGAGCTCAGAATACTTGCAGGATTATGAAGGAAAATGCCAACTATACACTTTGACTCTTGCACAACAGCTAATAGGATACATAGATTCTGACATGGGATTTGCAAAAATATAAGCACTTTTCTAACAGAGCAATCATCGTCCTTCAGAACTCCTTTCCTCTAAACCCCTTTTTTGAAATGTGAAATTTTAAACTGAAGACGGATCATCAAACCGCAGCCACCAATCCCATCCAGATTATTGAACATGAATGAAACTTTCTGTGGCTCCTTCATTTCTTTCCCATGCCTTTTGACTACTCTCATTATTGTCCAATATAACCCAACCTAACACCTATTATTGTGATGGAGAATATATTGCCTTCCTGGTTGTCAGCTCTGGGGAAGAAATCATATACCCCCTCCCCTGTGGTCTGCAGCAAACCATTCTTCTTTTGGACATGTCTCTTTGAAAATGCTTCTTTGCTAAGACCATGAGTATAAAATAATTTGAGTGTATTGAATCAAAATATATTATGGTACTCTGTTAGGGTCCCCCCCCCTTATACTGTTTCCCATGGTAGCATAAAAATGTCTTCAGCACACTGAAATGAATGGTTGGTTTGCATCACATAATCTTGAGATTTTGCCCTTCCTGTGACATGATAGTGGAATTCAGATAGCAGATTGTTGAACATGAAACAACAGTGTATGCATTTGATTTTTATCCCACCACAATGCCCTCTGGAGAGCTAGATCTGCACATCTTGGGCAAGATAGGCGCATAGGGAAAACTAATTACAGGTTAATTATGAGAAAATAAAGTTCATGCATTTTGCAAGGAGCTCCAGAGGACACATACAGTTATTGAATCAGTACCTGGGGTTTCTGCTATACCAATTATGGAAGCAATGTACTCATTTCTCTCAGATTGCTTTGAATGCTCAGAGTTCACCAGTAATCCTTTTTTTCTTTTTCTCAAAGGAACCCAATATATACCCATTACTTTAAAACTTTTTGAAGTGAAGGTGAACTCCACAGTTATATCCAGATGTTAATATAAGGAACTAGAAAAAGTTCAAATTGGCTTTCCAAGAAAGTTATCTGTGCCTAATCTGTGCTCTTTGTTTGGAGCCAGGGTTTATAAAAAATAAAATAAGTGTATGGCTAAGTGTGCTAATACTGGCAAAAAACGGACTTCCATGGTCTGATACACCTTATCCTATCAGATAATTATTCTTCTGGAAAATGCCAAGAAATAACAAAGTTACAAAATATAGAATAGAATAGAATAGAATAGAATAGAATAGAATAGAATAGAATAGAATAGAATAGAATAGAATAGAATAGAAAGTTGGAAGGGACCTTGGAGGTCTTTTAATTCAGAGGTCCCCAACCTTTTGGCTACCAGGGACTGGTTCCATGGAGAGAGTTTTTCCGTGGGCTAGAGTTTTGTGGTTTTGTGTGCTGCCTGCATCCTGTGGATGGGGCTTTGCTTTTTGTGCGGATTGGTTGCTGGCATGCCACAGCCCGGTACTGGTCCACGGACCGGAGGTTGGGGATCCCTGTTCTAGTCCAACCCCCTGCTCAGGCAGGAAACCCTGTACCATTTCAGACAAATGGCTGTCCAGTCTCTTCTTTAAACCTTCCAGTGTTGCATTTACAACTTCTGGAGGCAAGTTGTTCCACTGATTAATTGTTCTAACTGTCAGGAAATGTCATGCTTCTGGCATTCCTTCATAATGTTATTTCTGCATTTCTCTATACTGGTTGATCAAAAGGGGGCTGTGTGAACAAGGATATTCATATATCAACAGCAATAAACAAATTGATTGATTGGGTTACAGATTAGGACCATGTATTTGGGAGGCACCAGCCAAAGTGAGGGTATATGCTGGTGTCTGCATCTCAGAGGGAAGAGTAGGTGAACTGTTCTTGGTATTTCATACATGTTCAGTTCTCACATGATCTTCAAATAGGTCCTGTGTTTGAAAAACAGTGCTGTGTCTTCACACATATCATAATGAATCAATCTTGGTGACCACACAAGGGACTCACACCCTCCAGATGCAATTCATTGGCTAGAGAATCATGGCAGTTGCATCCCTTGTAAAGACTAGAATGTTGTTGTTGTTGTTTGTCCATCGATTTCGATGAAGACCTTGACATCTTATGAAAGTCAAGATGTCAAGACTTGCACGTGGATTGGATTAAAGTGAAAGAGAGGTGCGCATAGTCAGCCTCACTCTCTCTTCCCAGATTCCATCTTGTTCCAATGGCAGGACAAAAGTTGAGACAGTTGGAGATGGGCTGGGCGCAGTGGTTGACCAGGGCATCTTTCATGTCTTGCCGTGCTCTCAGCGTACCATGTTGCTTGCAGAAACTGCCTTCATGATCGTTGGTCCTATTTTAATAGGTCTCATCCGCTCAATCAGCCAGAGTCTGTCTTCACATGCTTGGGATAGACAAATCCCTTGCTCACCTTGATTTCTTTAAAGTTAAAGAAAGAAAAGCTGATTGTTGTATAGAGATGAATGTGAAAAGACTAATCCTTGGGATAAGATTAGCGTTTCAGTGTATAGAAGTTTGGTTGTTTGTGCTGGTGTTAGGATATCAGAGGAGAGTGAACTTGGAAGCACATAATTAGGAGACTGCCTGCATCTGGCAGACTTGTGACATCCCTGTGGCGACATAGCCTTTCTAAATTACTACTATCTTCATGTCTTTTTGACATTTCCTGATGGTTGAAATTAAAAGTTGGGAAATCAGATTACTTCCTCTGTCTTTGCTTGCTCTGCCCTTACATTGCCACTGTGTTTTCTGACAGTCATGAAAATGGGAGTTGATGGGAGGATGGAAGTTGCCGGGGAGAAAGGGAGCTCCATTGTCTCTCAAAGAGACCTGGAGAAAATGAAAATACAGGTTTTCCTGGAGTTTGTTAGCTAGATTTCTGTTTTGCCTCTTTTCCAAAAGTTCAAGGCTATTTACATACTGTAGGTATTTCTCCTCATTTTATCTTCACAGAAGCTCTGCAGAGGATGGACTGAGAGAATGACAGGGCCTTAAAGTTAGCTAATGAGTGTCTCTGGCTGAGGGTGGATTTGAACCTAGGTCTCCCTAGTCTTAATCCTGTAGCTCCACTACTGCACCCTATTGGCCCTCACGAGGAGAGAAGTTATTATTTGAAAGCACCATCCAAGATTTCTACCTTAACTAGTAATTAAATATATTTCCCAGTTTTTATTCAGGAGCTGAAGGCAGCATATTTAGTGGTATCTCCTTCCACAACAATACCTCTGTGAAGCAAGGCTGAGAGAGGAGAATTGGCCCAAAGTCACTGGGAGTTTCTGTGAAGTGAACCTGGTTTCTCTCCAGCCCTGGTCCAACATCTTCTGTTGGACCTTTGAAGATGAAGGAAAAATGTACCTTCTTTCTCCACAGTTTTTACTAATTAGAATATATTCTTTACTTCTCAACTGTTGAGTCCAAATTTCCAATTTCTCCTCAGGGTTGTGTTTGGAACTTTGGACCAATTTGGAAGTGACTACACCTCTTTCATTTGTTACTAAAGATTTGGTCTTTCTGAAGTTGTGTTGCTTTCTTTCACATTTTGAAGCTATGTTTTTATTTTATTATTTTATTTTATTATCACATTTCTAAACATATAGCATATTTTGTGTATAAGGGACCTCTAAATTCACCTCAAAGTTCTCTTCAGGCAAAAGGAGCCTAAGTTGTGAAGGACGTACCTGGACAGTATAAAACAAAATTTATTGAAAACCAAAAAACTATTTTCCTATTTTTAAGTGATAATTTAACTATATCTCTCCAAAACAGGCAGAAGTGGCACATGTTGTACTGAGAGAAAACTGTCTTCTGGTAGCCAGATTCTCTTACTCATTTCCTGTCAAAGAGAATTGATGCTGAATTTCAAAATATGCTGCATATAATAAGCATGTGGGAGTGATTGACACAAAAAATTTATCATAATCATTAACATATGATTATGAAGCAGTAAGATGAGTTAATTAGAATAAATCCTCTCCCCACCACCAAATTTATCTTGCCATCTTACCCTGTGAAGTTGGCCAACCAGAATCAATTTGAACATTTTGTTAAAAGGAAGATTTCAGCCTGACTTTCTCAGACATAGTCCGAGGCACCATATCTTGTTGTATCATATAACTAGATATGGCCACAACCAAGATTCCTCCAACTGAAAAAGCTCCCAGGAAGCTATTGATGTATCAGTCTCCGTGATTCATTTCTGTTGTAAAAGGCCATGTAGCTTCCCTTGGCTGATTTGAGTTAATGGCATGACTATGTCTTCTGCAGTCCTCCTGGAGTCACCCTAATAAAGATGGGCATTTGCATAATCCAGCTATAGACAATCTCTCCTCTTGAGATCAATGTGGACGTCAAAGATCTACGAGGGAGGAAGCCCAGAATATCAGTAACCAACCACAGAACTGGACTTAAGTCACTTTCAAAAGGCAGAAATCTGTGGATTTCCTTTCAAGAGAAATATTATTTGGGGTTCCATGTAATTTTTTGAAAAGGGGCGTGTGTGTTTACAATAGTGCTTGCTGGTGTAGTGACAACTGGCACCGTTATTTCTCTTTCCTCTGGGTCTTGCTTTCTCCATTGTTTTGTTTCCCTTTCTCTCCTTTTCTTCCATGCTTGATGAACAGTTTCTCTCTTTTCTACTACCTCTTCTCCTTCATCTTTCCCAAGCAACCAGCACTCTGGGCAGAGACATGTCAATTTTTTTTTGTCTCCATGTTACCAATCTCCATTTTAAGACATGCTTATGTTTAATTCTTTTCTTTTATTGTTATTATTATACTTAATCACCCAGTCAGCCAGACATTTAGACTGGATTTGGCATTTTTATCCACCTATTGAGTCCTTCCCAAGGACCTGGGATAGGCAGATATTGTTGTTTTATGAGTAAATGGTATCATTTCAGGATGTATGCTGTTCCAAGTAAAGCTGCTTTTTGCACTTGACTGATGGTGACTTAGTCAATGCTAATGGTGTTCAATTGGTGCTCCAGCTGTTTTGGGATTGCACTCAAAGTGCCTATTTCTATTGATACTTTCTTTTATTATTATTGCATTGATTAAAACATGGCTTGGCATATATAAATATCACTTGTACTTGTATTACTATCGTATATATAATCAGAGTCATGGATGGATAGAGGATATGTTCCCACAGATTATCAATTATTCTATTGGTTTGAAATAACTAAATTTAAAGATCTCCCATACAAATGGGAGTTAATATTAATATTACTCTCCAATAGTTCTTGAGTTGCCCATATGGAATGCTGGAAAAAGAATGCCCTTTTTAATGTGTTTTGTATTTCTTCTTCTTCTTCTCAGCCCAAAACTGCAGTTACATTTTGCAAGGTCCAAACGGGACAATACAAAGTCCGGGGTTCCCGTACGGCTATCCAAATTATGCAAACTGTACCTGGACAATCACCGCCAAAGAACAGAACAGAATACAACTTGTTTTCCAGTCCTTTGCGCTAGAGGAAGATTTCGATGTCTTATCTGTTTATGATGGGTTGCCCCAACAAGGAAGCCTAAGAACAAGGTATGGAAGGAAAAAAAAACATTTATCACTTGCAGCAGGAAATTTTTCACATACAAGTTAAGATGTCTGTTGCTTGGATTAAAACACATAGATGGAGAGTTTTATGTTGCAATGAAATGGGGTTTTATTTTTCTTTTATGAAGTTATCTAAACTGTCTGGACTCTGCACACTTGATAAGGGCTAAAAAATACTGCTAATTTTGTTCAGTGCTATGGTGCTATCAGTACAGTTAGTGTACTGCTTGAGACTTCTAATGAAATTAATCAGACAATGATGACAACCTATTCTTAGAAAACCAGTTGATTCTCTTATCACATTCCCCCTTTTAGAAACTTTGGATTAGCACCTTCGGAAAGAGGGAGAAATATTGCAACCTTTCAGCACGCTTTAAAGTGATTAAGTCCTGCCAAATTGGTGTTGACTCTTTAGCAATCACATAAATAAACTTTTCAAGGATGATCTATTTGCAACCTGGCCTTTTAGGTCTGTCAATGGAGCACTCATGGCTCTTGTAATCAAACCCATCCATCTTGCTGCTGGTTCTCCTCTTATCCTTCCTTCCACTTTTCTCAACAGTTATGGATTTCTCAAGGGAACTTTGCGTCATATGTCTAAAATATAATAGTTTGAGCCTGGTTGTTTATACCTCAAGTGAGAACTCAAGATTGATTTTTTTAAAGAGCCATTTCTTCCTTTTTTCCTGGTAACTGATGGTCTTCTCATGAGTGTTTTCTAACATCAAAGTTACAAAGCGTCAATACTTTCTATCCTGTTTCTTTACAGTCCAGGGCGTCATAGAGAAAACCATACTAGCACAGCCTTGATCTTTGTATAGAAATGTCATAGTATCTGATTATCTTTTCCAAGGTTTTCCTTGCTGTCCTATTAAGTGCTAATCTGCTGCATATTTCTTGTCTGCTAGCTCTTTTACAATTCATATTCAATCCTAAAAGGCAGACACTATCTATTACTTAAATGCTGCATAGTCCAGTGATGGCGAACCTTTTAGAGACTGTGTGCCCAAACTGCAACCCAAAACCCACTTATTTATCACTGGGTGCCAGGTGGGCATGGCCCACTGGGTGGGCGTGGCTGTGGTGGTCATGGAAGACTGGGTGAGTGTGGCCAAGGTGGGCATGGTCACCTCGATGTTGCTTATGGGGTGGGATGCCTGTGGGGGCTGGGCAGGGTTGGGGGAGATCCAGGGGGTCTCTGGCAGGTGGGGCGGTGGGCAGGAGGCTCATCCTGCAGGGTGAGGCGAGGCAAGACAGGGAGGGGGTGTCATTGTCACAGGGCAAGGTGAGGCAGGGGCCGGGGCAGCTGCTGCCTGACACCATCGGCCCCCGCACACAGAGACCAGCGAGCGCATGGGGGCCGACGGTGTCCATCAGCAGCCACAGACTGCCGGCCCCTCGACTGGCGCACTCTGGGGCTCCGCAGCCTGCCACCAGCAGTTCAGAGAAGCCGCCTCTGAGCTGGAAGGCCGGCCGACAGCTGAGGAGGCGATGCAGTGGGTCGTGCCCGGGAAAAGGAGAGCATGCGAGGCCAGGAGGGACGGGACGGGGGGGAGGGAAACCAGCCATGCCGGGATGCATCCAGCCACGTGGGACCTCAGTGAGTTAATGGGCGGCTGGTTGAAGAGGGACGGTTGCCATCTCTGGGGCACGGGTGCACATGCCCACAGAGAGGGCTCTTAGTGCCGCCTTTGGCACGCGTGCCATAGGTTTGCCACCGCTGGCATAGTCAGTCCTAGGGATGGTTGTTGTATCTACTGCTATTAGCTTGGTCTTCTTTATATTTAATCTAGCTTTTTTTTTCCAGTATGAGGCTTCACTTTTATTAATAAAGTTTTTAGATTATTTGCATTTTAGTTAACAAGAGCTGTATTATCAGCATAGCATAAATTACTGATATTTCTTCTTCCAGTTTTATTATTACATCCAGTTTTCCTCAATATATTTGCAACATGCAGTTTGAATGAATAAGGAGAGAGTAAAAGCCAACGCCCACTTCGTGATTCTCTGTGCAGAGATGTTTAAGCTTGTTGTCTATTTATTTTCCTGCTGCAGTTTTAGAACCAAGCAAATTCAATAAGAATGGAGATTTTCTCCCATCACTGCTTGAGGCAAGAGGCAATTGGCTGAATTTCTGTGTGATTCTGTTTTGTACACGAAGTCAGATGTTGACAACTTGTATTGGTCTCTTCTGACTTTGAAGTACAAGGAATATTTCTCAAGTGTTACATTATCCAAAAAGCCATTTGCTCCTTGGTGTTACTTCCAAACAAGTCCCATGGCGACTTAGTGCCTCAGTGAGCTCGGCTGGAAGAATCTGGGTTAAAGAAGCAGAAATGATTGTGAAAAGCAGCTCCGTTGGTGAGCGAGAGGAATAAAATTCTAATGGTAAAAAAAAAATATGTCTGCTGTTTTTAACAGCCAAAAGTTTTTCTTTCTTTCTTTCTTTCTTTCTTTCTTTCTTTCTTTCTTTCTTTCTTTCTTTCTTTCTTTCTTTCTTTCTTTCTCTCCCTCTCTTTCTTTTTTTCTTTCTTTTCTTTCCCTCAAAAAGTGGTAAATAAAATCCAAGCAATTTGTTGTGTTGTGTGACCCAAATTGGAGGAATCTCCAGTGATTTAGGGAAGCAGAACAATGCTTTAACATAAAGTAAAAAAAAACATTCAAAATGATGCTATTAATTTCTGTTCTTCTCAGAAGGCAAACATTTTAAATACAGATGTCCCTAGTGTTGAGAAGCTAGAAACCATAATATTAGCAGTTTTTCTGGAGAAGGAAAAGAACCCAGCATTTTTCCTGTTTATACTGTACCTTACTGCATTTGAGGATATCATAACAATTGAGCTGGGTTCAATAAGAATTCTAAAACTGAATGGATGTGGAAAGCTAATTAGTTCTGTCTGCCATAACTGGACAATTGGTCCCCTTTCTTCAAGCTAGCAAGATATTTAAGCTAAAAAATATATATAACTCCCAGATTCAGAAGAACTATTTGTCAAGATCATTGCCTTTCCAACAATTTTCTTTGGGGAAAATTCTATTCAAACAGAATTGATTCTGCAGTGAAGGAGTTATTGAAACATAAAGTCATGTTTTATTATATTGCCTTTATTGTAAGGATAAAGATGCCCAGTTACAACTTCCCATTTTGTCAGATTCTCAGGCCATCTAGATTCATTCTATTTTCTTGTTGCTGTATCACCAGCATGCTATTATTTCTCTGAATGTGGCTAGGTTTTGCATGACAATGTGTAAAAGAAATTGTGCCTTGAGCATATTGCTTTTATAAATTGTATTGTGATTTTCTGATCCATTCCTTTAGTAAGGAAACAGACTATTAAAGGAAGGAACAGCACTGTGTTTCTAGGGAAAATGGAGTCCAAGGTCTGCTCTTGGTTTGGAAGTTCCTAGATTTCTTCTGTACATGTTTCTTACAATGCAAAGTATAAGCAAAACAATTTATCTTCCTATTAACTGAAATATATTAATTTTCAAAAGGAAGAACAAAGAGTATAGGGATTTTGGGATATTAGCTCCCCTTTCATGAATATAAATGGCTCATTAAATATTAAGATTTTATCAGAGTTACAAGGAGGCTTTGTCTATCCTGCTTGTTTCTTCTTAATTAAAAATGTCAACTTTAATTCTCCTGAAAATGTTTTTTTTAACAGAAAAAAAATAGGTAGGAAGTAAAATGGTTATCCAGAAAAAAAACAGTCTGAACATTCTTATATATATCTAAGTCTACATCTAGCAAGCAACCAGAAAATTGATCAATGTCCTTTATTACAGTCAATGACCAGACTTAGATGGAACATCTTCAAAAATTCCAGTAAATTTATATACTTTCTTCTATGATAGGGGATTTCAAATGCATGGAAAGTAATATTAATAAACATTATTTAAACTTAAATAAAATTAAATATGCAGCTTGATCCCATTTACTTTTTTCAGCTCCTGGCTTGCCACTTAAATTCAGTACATGGCTCTTATCCCAAACAAATTGCTCATCCATGTAACAGGTTTATTAGACAATGTCAAAAGATTTAAATATGTTTTGAACAAGTCTACCCACTTTGCATTTTTTTCAGAATCACAAAATTATGGTCCTGAAATTGGAGAGCATCGTGGTTTGATTTTGATGGCATGACATTTTAAATAGGGCATAGTTTGCTTCCTGAAGTTGTTCTGCTCTGGATCCTCCGAAGTCCTCCAGAAGATCAGAAGTCTATAGGCCATTTTTGCTTAGAAAGTCTGATTTTACTGGTTAGTAGAATGCAGTAAGAAAGATTTATTTATATATAATTTTTATTAAATTTATATGCCACCCATCTCACTATCCAAAGTGACTCTGGGCTGATACCGGATGCTTACTCCAGGAATTCCATGTTAAAATCTTCCTTAGTTCATGTCAGATTTCTTGAAAGTGGGCATAATAAACATTCAAGAACTTGACTTAAAAGCAGAGCAGATTCAAAAATTTACTACAGAACATTGTCATCTCAAGAGAATGTTTGAGTTTTAGTTGTTGTTGTTGCGTGCCTGAAACATAAATATTACAATGTTGTATTATGCCCCAAATATGACTGAACACATGAGAAACTAATGGTGTAAGAAAAATATTTTGGAAAGAGTAATATCCTCCTAGTATTTTTTAAAAAATAATTCTTATCCTCTGTGATTTGTTTCTAGTGACAATTTTTTCCACTGCCTTTTTCTTATTATTTTTTTTCTAATACAATTGAAAGTATAGGTGGATATTTCTTTTCTAGGTCATCAATTATATAAATATATTTTGTCGTACTCCTCCTTTCTCTGCTTTTGAAATGCATTCCATTCATCATCAAACTCCCAGCCTGGAGATGGATAACTGTATACCATTTATCAAAATTTATACCCGTTATTGCCCAGAAAGGAGGAGAGAAAGAATTGTAGGAGAGTGTTTTGGGAAGGAAGAAATGGTACAGTATAAGGAATAATACCATTTCAGGGGGAAAAAACAAAAGAAAACTAGGAACAGTTATTTTGGGGGGCAAAAACAAGTGGGGAATTCAGTATTTGGAAAAATACTGAACCAAAATCTGCCATTTATTATACTAGGAGAGTCATCCTCTTCTATTTTTCCCCCCCAGGATGTTGTAAGTTTGATTTCAAGTTTCTGCTGGTACTGTTTTTGAGCTTGTTGGAACATTACAAGTGGTAGCAATGATGTCTTGACTTTCTGCCATATATTTGTTCCTCACCCTCCAATCTCATTGATTGTCTTCTCTTCCTAATCTGTTGCCCCCTTGAAGAAGTTCCTCAAGATCCTCTTGAATAAGTGTGTGCAAAGTAATTCAAATCTGAACCACCATAAATGCAAAATATCTCATTTCAAGCCTGAAGTAGTTTTTTTTTCAAGAGAAAACAGCTGTTTTGCATTTGAAATAGACTGTTTTGGTTATTTTGAAAGTGCTTTACATTCCAAACATACTGAAATAATTGAAGTGGATGTATTGGGTCTAAAATGATTGTTTTACACTCAGTATAGCTATCTTTTTAATAAACTATCTTGGATTCAGAACATTTTGCACACTGCTGTTAGTGAACCCCAGGGAACCAGAAAGGCAGAAAAAGACTGGATTAAAAAAACATTTATTTACACTCATATCTTGAGTATCTCATAATTAAATGAATGCAAGAATTACCATCATACATGAGAATATATCCTCCATTTCTCCCTTGAAAGAAATAATGAAAGCAGATTCTTTTTCATCAGATTGAATGAGAACTGATAGAAAAAATACAAAGGAATTTTTCTGCATGGCACTAAACTGGAATAATCAAATGGGTCAATACTTTACATTCAGGGCAGTAGAATTAATCCATTGATACAGTGCCAAAGTCTGTTTCAGTGTTTACCATTTCTGATATATTAAGAAGACACGATTAAGAAGAAATCGTGTGTGAATGAATGAATATTCTTCCTGTAAAGTCTTAAATAAATCCTATTTTCAGAAATGCAGAATGACAGCTCTGGTTGAAACGGATTGTATTCAATATATACAAAAAATATTTTTGTGTTGTCAATCATTTTTCTTCTTGCCCCAAGAGGAATTGTTTTTGAAGAGGGCTGCCTTTGAGTCAGTGTTGATTGCTAATTTCAAAGTAACTAAACACAAAACAGATTATTATGAAAGTTTTAAAAATGTACAGCAATAAAAAAGATTTCCCTTATTAAAAAAAAAAAAGAACACAGTGCCAAATTGTTTTTCTCTCTGCTTACACTTATGTAGATCAGAGATGCACAAAAAAGCAAGGGTCTACATTTAGGCAAGAAAAACCAAATGTACAGATATAGTATAGGGGGTACCTTGCTCAATAGTAGTAACTATGAGAGGGACCTCGGAGTCCTAGTGAACAATCACCTAAATATGAGCCAGCAGTGTGCTGCAGCTGCCAAAAAGGCCAACACAGTGCTAGGCTGCATTAACAGAGGGATAGAATCAAGATCACGTGAAGTATTAATACCACTTTACAAGGCCTTGGTAAGGCCACACTTGGAATACTGCATCCAGTTTTGGTCACCGCGATGTAAAAAAGATGTTGAGACTCTAGAAAGAGTACAGAGAAGAGCAACAAAGATGATCAGGGGACTGGAGGCTAAAACATATAAGGAAAGGCTGCTGGAATTGGGTATGCCTAGTTTAATGAAGAGAAGGACGAGGGGGGACATGATAGCAGTGTTCCAATATCTCAGGGGCTGCCCCAAAGAAGAGGCAGTCAAGCTATTCTCCAAAGCGCCTGAAGGCAGGACAAGAAGCAACGGATGGAAACTAATCAAGGAGAGAAGCAACCTAGAACTAAGGAGAAACTTCCTGACATTGAGAACAATTAACCAGTGGAACAACCTGCCTCCAGAAGCGGTGAATGCTCCAACACTGGAAGTTTTTAAGAAGAGACTGGACAGCCATTTGTCCAAAATGGAATAGGGTTTCCTGCCTGAGCAAGGGGTTGGACTAGATGACCTCCAAGGTCCCTTCCAACTTTACTACTACTATTACTACTACTACTACTACTACTGCTACTACTACTACTACTGTTGTTGTTGTTGTTATTATTATATTGTTGGATCTATGCAGAGAAGAGAGAGAGGAAGAGAAGTGGGAAGGAAAAATACTCAGTCATTTTTATCTTATTTATTTCCAAATAGATGGTGAATCCATAATGATACTGAATTACACTAAGGAATGGATATATACAGGGCTTTTTTTTTGTCATAGAATGCCAAGAATGGAATTCCGGCACCTTTTTTGGATGGAACCTTGTAGGGTAGGCAAGGCGGGTTGTATGACATGTGTAAGTTCTGGCACCTTTTTTTTTTTTTTTTTTACAAAAAAAGCACTGGATATGCACCATACACCCCCCCCCAGGATTTGTTTGTTTTTATATCTCAGTGATATGGCTGACTTGCTTAAATCGTTTGGAACTCAGTTGTAGTGCCAGGAACAGCCTGGTGTAAATATACGTTAGCTTTTATTGGTTCATGCTGCAGGTTGAATTATATAGCTTGATGTGTATATACTGCATAAAAGCTTTCATTATCAAGCCCCACCAGGTTCTTTCCCTATCTCTACATTGTTATGAAGGTGAATGGTTAAAAGATGATACTCCTCTAATAGATATGACCTGGAGTCTGTATATTTTGGCATCACCGCTGTTTTGTCAGTTATATGTTTCTCTGAATGCTTTAAAAGATTTATAGTCAGAATGATAAAACACAGAAAGCCTGCAACAAAATGCTGCAATATATCTTTGCCTTCTAACTAGCAATTCTGTCCAGGTTCCATCTAGCCATCTTCCATAAGGCCCAGTTCTGTTTTCTGGGATTTCCACTGCCTTTTTGCTTATGGATACCAGTCCACCCATTTTTTTCTGGCTGTCAACCATCTTCACTTCTCTCTGAATGTTTATTTTTAAACAAAATCTGTAAAAATGTACTACTTTAAATCTCATTGTTTCTCCCAGAATGCTGATAGGTTCTTTCTTTGTGATATCCTTTTTTTACTCACTATCTGATGCCATGCAGACCCTGCATATATCTATATCAGAAGGAGTGATGGATGTTTGTTCCAAGGTGGGAACAAAAATATCTCTTTTTTTTTTTTTTTTGCTCTTGTGGTTCTTGTTCAGATTAACACCACTAACATCACAGAGAAGATATTCACTACCATTTTTACAGTAAGATTGGGAGTGAAGTAACATCTCTCATGCATTATTCAGCGACTATCTATTGGCAGTGGCAATCGCTGCAATTGAGACAGTGCCAGAAACACACACCATTTGTTAATATACATCCTTCTCAAGTCTGTGAACGAGTGCTGCTGGAATTAGGAGAATCACCACCTTATACACTACTGCCATTGTGAAATTTGGGTCTCCTTGGGAGTATGTCTTAGCTGATGAAAGACATTTTATTATTGTAAGATTTTTTTTATTGAACAGTTGTGTGGTTTGACTGACAAGATGACAATATCTGACCATGTTAATTA
This sequence comes from Protobothrops mucrosquamatus, assembly GCF_001527695.2. Taxonomy (NCBI): domain Eukaryota; kingdom Metazoa; phylum Chordata; class Lepidosauria; order Squamata; family Viperidae; genus Protobothrops; species Protobothrops mucrosquamatus. The sequence goes on along the minus strand of NW_015387275.1, from coordinate 223,311 downwards.
GCTGAAAGATTATTTCCTAAATTACATAGTTCCTGTACCAATTAATACCTCTATTAATGTTAGAGAACTTGGTTGACAATAATTTCCAGTTAGGGGCCATAAACCTAAAAATTCATTATGTTTTTTTTTTTAAAGTCAGATGCTTCTAAATACATTTTTTCAAATGTCTCATTTTCTTCCATTGCTTCCTTTATTTTATATCACTTCAAATAAAGAACAGTGAATGAAGTTCTGAGCAGGTGGCAACCCTTGACTGACATTGTCTGAGCTTATAAGCAAAACAGGTTGATCCTAATTTGACTTGGATCAGTGAATAGCGGGGTCAAGATTTAATGCAGGCTGGAAAGTTGAAAACAAAATCCTGGAGTTAGTGTTAATATATAGTTTTCTCCAGAAATCTCTAAATAGTTCAAATATAATTCAGTCACATTTGTTATACTGTTGGAGAACTTTTGGTTTAACTCTGAATATTTTATTGCAGTTTCACAGTGCATTAAATGTCTGTCCATCCATCCATTCATCCACATAGCCAGCTGGCCATCTACATAGACAGCCAGCCCAGCCCAGAAGGATAGTGAACTATTTCTATGGTAACTGCATGACTGTATCTATGTAGGTATGTATTGTATTTTTCACTGAATAAAATTAATGTCTTGGATTCAATTCCAAGTATACTGTAATATGGCAATCTCAATCCATAAAAAATAGTCTTAACCCAGTAGTGGCGAACCTATGGCACGGGTGCCAGAGGTGGCACTCGGAGCCCTCTCTGTGGGCACATGTGCCATTGCCCCAGTCTTGCCTGCCCCTGCGACTCCCTCCTCACCAGCAGCCCCCCTGGAGGAGTTGCCCCTGAGCATGGCCCATGCGGAGCAGCGCAGCCAAGGACATGGCACCCAGGCAGCATAGACAAGACTCTGCCCTCACCCCCCATCGCGCACAGTTGATGCTGTGGGATGCGGGCAGAGAGCATGGCCTCCATGGCACTGCTGGGTTGCCTGGGCGATCTGCAACGGGCCCTGGAGGTAGTGAGTGGCCCTGCGGGCAGGCGGGGTGGGGGCGGGGCAGGGGTGGAGCAGGGGGCGGGGGCAGTTTTTGGGCACTCGGTCTCTAAAAGGTTCGTCATCACTGTCTTAACCTGTTCACCACCACCCAATTAGTTTTAGTGTGGTCAGCAACCTCTTAAGTTATATACAGCAAGCTTTTGGACTGGATTTCAACTGAGAACATAAGCAGGCAGACTTCAGGGAAGATGCCTCTCTTCTTGATTATGCTCTAACTTTTCAACTTTTAGTTTGAAAAATATTCCACCATCTTCTATCTATTATCTATCTATTATCTATTATCATATAAATAAAAATGTAAATGTTTGTTTGTTCAAAATCTTAAATCTCCGAAAGTTCTTCACCGATTGCTTTGAAATTTTGACACAATGTTGCATTCGAATACGCGCGTGTTTTTATATACCTATATTATATAGATGTCACACCTGTGACAGGTAAAACATGCTTTTTTAAAAAAACAGCGCCATCTGTTGGACATAAAAGCAACACACGCCAGACTGAGCCACAGCAACGCGTGGCCAGGTACAGCTAGTCATATAATAGAGAAGAAACCTGAACAAAAGGACAAATGGATTGTTAAATGGGAAAGTGATAGGTCTGGAGCTATAGGGCAAATTTAACATTACCTGTAGGAGATAATTAGGTGTTGTTTTCTCTACTGATTCAACACTGTATGCAAAGCTTGGTACAGATTGCTAATTTGTTGCTCATGTTTTGTGCAAAGATCAGTGGAAAATACTTCAAATTATGTAACAAGGCATTTATGTTCTTTCTAGAGAATGTATTTAGACAGATTGCGTGGCTCTGTACACATACAGATATATTATAGGTGTGACCTTGAAAGATTCCTAAGCAAGAAATCTCTTTAGCTGCTATCTTTCACTTTTATCAAAATTAATGACTGTCTGTGAGAGGCAATACAATTTTAGTAGATCTTTGAAGATACAATAAAATTGTGCAGTGCTTTTGCTAGAGATATCAAATAGAAAATTGACAAGACTTCTGCCCCTATTGAATTTAATTCATTGCTCCTGCTGGTCCCCTTGGCACCAGAAGGTAAAAAAAGAACAAAACTGCTGAGAAAAGCTGCTATACAGTTGGAATATAATGCCTAAGGAAGGAAACTCTGGTCCTGTTTTGCTTTTAGAGGAATGAAGAAATTACTTAACATGATCTTCCCTGGCCTGGTGCTTTCAAGAGATGATGAGGTGCTATTTCTGAGACTTGCAGTGCCAATAAATATGAAAGGCATCTGGCACAGTAAGCCTTTCTGATAATATTTCTAGAACTGGAAATTTCACAAAGTTCCAGCTAGAAAACTGTGGAAATGGTTTGGGTTGTGGGATAACAGAGCCTGATGCAAAACAGTGGTTCTTCTACCTAGTGGAGTGATTGCCCTTTATAGAACAATAAACTGTACTTGCTTTTTACAGATCTTTAGTTTAGACCTCAGGATACTGTGTCCACATCAGAAAAACTCATGTTATAGCAGTAGTTTCCTTCAGGCTTTTGAAAGATACCAGTGTGGTATTTGGAAACCTATCTACTTACCAAGAAAAAAGAAAAGCCATGAGGCCTTGTGAAAAGCAAATTCATCCGTTTTCTTCTGAGAAATGGAGCATCTCCATCGGAGAAGCATTTTGTGAGAGGCCATAACATGCTTTCAAAAATCCAGACGGGCTTTCTTGCACATTAACTAAACCTCCTGCAACCCATAAATTGATCTGAACCCAGAGCAACATCATTAACAAATATACTGTAGGGAAAATAATGAGCCCTTCAGCAGAAATAGTATATTTCTAAGCAAAGGCTTGGCCTTGATCTCTGAAAAATAAAACTTTTCAATGGTAAGATCCTGGAGGATTCGGAAAGTCCTCATACTACTATTCGGAGAAAACCACCAGAAGATCAATGCATTCCAAAGTAAANTCCCTTCAGTAGAATGAGTAAAACACAGCAGGTTAGCACACAACATTTTGACAACTAAAAGCAGCACCCATTTCTCTTAAAAAGGAGAGCCTTAATGAGGAGCAGTCTTACTTATCTGATTACAGGCTAGAGGAACAGGAAGATACAGGTAGTCCTTGACTTACGACCACAATTGAGCCCAAAATTTCTGTAGCTAAGCGAGACAGTCATTAAGTGACTTTGCCCCCATTTTACCACCTTTCTTGCCACAATGAATCACTGCAGCTGTTAAGTTAGCAATGCTGCAATTAAGTGAATCTAGCTTCTCCATTGAAGATCACAAAAGGTGATTATATGGTCCCGGGACTTGCAACCATCTTAAATATGAGTCAGGTGCCAAGTGTCTGAATTTTGATCATGTGACCACCGAGAAGCTGCAAGGGTTGTGTGAAAAATAGTCATAAGTCACTGTTTTCAGTGCTGTTGTAACTTTGAACATTCACTAAATGAGCTGTGGTAAGTCGAGGACTACCTGTATGTTCCCAGGACCTGAGACTTGTGTTGAATGTATGATTTTTTTGGTTCGAACCTCATGTACAGGGGTAGTCAACCTTGTCTCTTTTATGACTCGTGGACTTCAACTCCCAGAATTCCTGAGCCAGCTAAGCTGGCTCAGGAATTCTGGGAATTGAAGTCCACGAGTCATAAAAGAGACAAGGTTGACTACCCCTGCTCATGTACTACCTCTATTGGAGTATCATGTGAGATGGGACTGTATGCCTGGTGCCAAAAAGATAAAAGGCTATGACCAAAAGGGCACCTATCTCAATTTATTTATTTATGAGAGGAACAGAGACCACCTACGCCACCTTGCAAGACGTGACCTCGGTCATCTCACTAAGACCTGATTGGCTAGTGTCCAATTCAGAACAAATCTGAGGTTTTTTTTTTTAAAGCCTTTAATCTTCCCACAAATTTTCACAGCAGTCCAAAAGATGCTTTTCCAGCTCACTCTTCTCCTAAAGAATCCACATCACTTAAAACGGGACTTCTGGGTGGGTTTTTGAGTATGCAGTGAAAGCAGAGTAATACTGCAGCTTCATCACTCTTACCACAATAGTGTAAGATCCCACCTGAGCTCTTGCCCTATTTGGTTATATTAATTCCCTGCCTTTTGCTAACAGCATTTCAGGTGTTTTTTTCCTCAGATGTCTAATTCCTGCAGCTCTTTACGGAGCCAAGGAAATTATCTCAGTGAATAGGAAGAGGCTGCTGTGTTAATACCACTTTACAATGCCTTGGTAAGGCCACACTTGGAATACTGCATCCAGTTTTGGTCACCGCGATGTAAAAAAGATGTTGAGACTTTAGAAAGAGTACAGAGAAGAGCAACAAAGATGATTAGGGGACTGGAGGCTAAAGCATATAAGGAACGGTTGCTGGAATTGGGTATGTCTAGTTTAATGAAGAGAA
>NW_015387275.1:189926-216726 GCF_001527695.2 Protobothrops mucrosquamatus | reverse complement strand
TCACTCAATGCCACTTACAACTAAAATGGCAGTTTAGCTTGTCCTAATCCAATGCCTGGCAGATGAGTTGGAACAGCTGCTTCTTGAATTCCTAGCTGATGAGCATAGTGGTTGGGGACAATGAGAGGTGTATTTTCAATGTACATGGTAGAGTCATGGTTTGGATTTATTTAAGCTGGGGTAGTTAATGCAATAGTTGCGTAATCCATCATTACAGAATATCTAGTCCAGTGATGGCGAACCTTTTAGAGACCGAGTGCCCAAACTGCAACCCAAAACCCACTTATGCATCGTCGAGTGCCGGGTGGGCGTGGCCAATTGGCTGGGCATGGCCCATTGGGTGGGCGCGGCTACGGTAGTAACGGCAGACTGGGTGGGACTAAAAAGTTCATCAATTCCAACTTTGCAAGATCTTTTTTTTCCCACGAGAAGTTGAAATTGACTGATTGATTGGACCTTTTTTTTTTGTACATGGCGGCGGAGGCCTAAAGCGAAAAGGTTTTATAAAACCCAGCTGAAGGCCTAGACTGGGGCGACGGCGCGCGTGCCCACAGAGAGTGGCTCTGAGTGCCGCCTCTGGCACCCATGCCATAGGTTCGCCACCACTGATCTAGTCTGAGTCCTTTCAGCAAATCTAATTTGGAATATTTGTTTTTCAAATATGCTCCTTGTGTCAAAAAGACATCACTGTTGTTCCGGTACAGTATTTCCTTTATTAAAAATTTTGTGGCGCAAATAACTGGAAGAATTGGTCTAATGATAATGACATAGAATGAATAACATTTAGTAAGGACAATTGAGCTCTAAAATAACACCAGAATTTTGCCTTTGAAACTCTGGTGTATCATACTAGCATGATTCTAACTCAGCGGAGCTTTATATAGCCCAAAGCATCCGTTTTTGCTTTGTGACAGCCCAGATTTAAGGCAGTATCTTCAACAGAATGGCTACCACAGCTTGGCAGACAAACTCTCCCTTTAAATATTTCTAATTGTGGCAGTTTTTCTGAGCTTCCCTTGGTTTCTGCACAAAACGAATTTTCTTTGCTGATTAATTAGGCACTTGGAGATCTCAATTATTGCACCAATATAAAATAATGTGACTCTAAAAATCTCATTATAATGGCTTGTAACATTAAAGATTTAAAGTAACAACTGAGACAAAAAAATTGTTGGGGAAAAAATGGATGATATGGGAACTTTTTGTGAGGATTTTTGCTAAGTGACTGGAAAGCTCCTTTGGTGCTAGCTAGGGTAAATCATGATCAGTGTTTCTAGTATGTTATGTTATCTAATTCAGAAGTTAATGTTTGTAAAAAAAAAAAAAAAAAGGAGAGCATATGAATTTCTGATTTCCATAGGAAGAAATCCTCCTGAGTCTTTCATTATTTTTCAGTGGAAAAAATTAAAATGATCTCCTACTTGGTATGAGTCCATCAGTAATTATCGGGAAGGGTGGTCAGGATGACACACATTCAGTGGTGGGATTCAAAGAGGTGAACAACCAGTTCTCTGTGTGGATGCCGCTTCTGAAAGTCCATTCTGGGCCTGGGCAACAAAAAAATTAGCTACTGGTTCTGCCGAAGTGGTGCGAACCGGCTGAATCCCACCACTGCACATATTGCACAAGGAAAGGAAAATAACACAATTAAATGAAAAAAGATGCAAATTTCCTCACCTAAAAAAATAAAATGATATGAGTCAGCAATGTGATATGGCTGTAAAAAAAATGTGAATACAACTTTAGGTTCATCAGCAAAAGTATAGCTTTCAAACCATGGAAAGTAATTTAATGAGACTGAGTTGGGGGAAACAGAACAATTATGACTCTTCCTGTAGAAGACACCGTTGCAGAATTCACCCTATGGTACAGGACACTCACTCCCTATTTATTTATTTATTTATTTATTTATTTATTTATTTATTTATTTATTTATTTATTTATTTATTTATTTATTTATTTATTTATTTATTTATTTATTTATTTATTTATTTATTTATTTTTTAAATTTATATACCGCCCTATCTCCCTTACGGGACTCAGGGCAGTGAACAGGCAATAATAAAAATCACAATAAATATTGAATAAAAAGCCTGCTCTAAAATACCCCATATAAAACCCCTAGCAAAGTCCAATCAAAACTACGCCAGGACGGCCGCATAGAATAGATGGGTTTTCAAGGCTCGGCGGAAGAGGCGCAGGTCTAGCTTTATTTTAGTGGCCCAGTGGTTAAGTGAAAGGGTTGCTAAGTGAGCACATGAGAAAGAGGGGGGGGGAGACGCTGCAAAGAGCATTGGTTGCTACTGTCTCATACAGATAAAGTTCGCTTGTACACCTACTACACCCTCACTCTGGCATGCATGTAACACTGAGATAAATTCATATTCATGTTTTTGCTTCTGCTTCCCAGCCTGTTCCTAAGGTTTTCCTAATTAAGTTGTTCTCGGTTTTTAATTTTTGTCTGATTACTCTAAGGTGTTTTCCAAAGGTAAGGGATTTGTCAAGAATTATTCTGAGATATTTTGGATGACAGTTATGTTTTATCCTCTTTCCACAAAAAGATATGCTTAACTCTTACAGTTGTTTAGATGGAAGGTGCATACTTCAGTTTTACTTGGGTTAGGGCATAGCCTCCACTTCTCATAATATTGCCTTAGTGACCTCAAATCCTTAGTAAGAATGTGTTCCACTTCGTCCAATTCCTTGGTTTGAATAGCTATTGCCATATCATTGGCATACCAAAATTTTTCAGACTGGTTTCTGGTAAATACAGATTAAATAGGATTGGGGCTAGAACCAATTCCTGTGGCAAGCCATACTTAATGGAAAAGGATTTATTAGTGGTGTCTCCTACAGTGACCTTGAAATATCATTTTTTAAACATGTTCTCCAAAAGATTTGTTACTTTAAAACCCAAAATAGTTTTCTTCAGCTTGAGCATCAAACCATCAAGCCACACCATAAGTTTCAGTCAAATCAATAAAGGCCACAAAAGTTTTTCGTTCTTTTTTGGAAACCGGCTTTGATAAATGAAATAAGAGCCAGAATTTGCGTGCAGCAGCAGCTTCTTTTGGTGTGGAACTCAAGTCTGAAAAGAAGACCCTATCAATATGTTGGTGTATTCTGTTATAAAGTAATAGTTCCTGAAGTTTATAGCAACTACTCAGCAGAGCTATAGGTAGGTAGTTTGCTGGATCAATGTGTGGACTATCTTCACAATGGTACAGCCTGGGCAATATTCTGTATTAACAGAGCAACTAAAAGTTTATACACACGGTGACCAAACTGGGTATTGCATCCATCACAGTAAAAAACTACAGAGGCAACAATTAGATTACAACAGTTTTTTTTTAACAACTTTTAACAATATAAAAGACTTAAATAGAAATAAATGTGAGTACCTGAGCAGACAGGGCATAGATAAGAGGATAGATGTTGTAACAATACAAGAGACTCATTTGGCTGATGAGAAACAGATTAAAGCTCAAGGGAAGATCCTGGGGTACAAAATTGTAGCTAAAATAACATCTAATGTTCATGGCTCCATAATGTATCTCTGACATGACATCCAAGCATACAAGGTTATTAATTGTACCCAACAATACAACATTGAAACTACCATTACTGAAATATCAGGAATAATGATCATGGCAATTTACAAAACCTCCCAATACTAAGTAGCCTAGCCCACCACTGTCAACCTTGGACCATCAAGGAGTATATATATATAGGTGATTTTAATAGTCGCCATACTGACTGGGGAAATGACAACCATAACAAGATTTGGGAAATATTAACAAACTGGATAGAGCAGGATGAGCTTCACCTAGCTTATGATGCCAAAGATTTGAAAACCTTTCAGTCTGGACTGGCTGGGAGAGGCTCCACATACATGCTTTCGCTAGAGTTTGGGACCTTTAACATGCAAATTTTGGACCTTATTTTTTTTGTCCTGCTTTACATCACAAGAAATTTCTTCAAGTCTCTATATGGCAATCAGACATTGTGAAATGGATATTTTTTTATTTGGCCCTCCTGCTGGTAGAGTAAGATTCTTGGCAGAAAGGAAAGTAAATAATGCAATCGAAATGACTGCATTTAGACAGTATAAAAAGAACAGCTTGTTTGATAATGACTCTCAAGGTTTCCTCTTAAAACCATTGAGGCATGGAATGTCTGATCTCTTTGTTTAGGCAGGATTCCATTGGCATGTTATTTACACATTTCCAGTGGGATCTCAAAGGAGTATATTACTTAATCGTTAAAATTTTAATTTATTTTTTCAAGGGCAAAAATAACAAGCAGGCTCCCTGGAGTTGTAAATTGGTGGGATCTTTCCTGTATTTAATATCAAAGGTTATAGTTAATTGTCTTCATCTGCTTAAATATACAGCTCATCTGATCCTGAATGGTGAAATAGGTCAAAATACATTTTACAACTAGTGAGATTATCCAGGTTGTTTCCCATTGTTATGAAAACCAACAGCACTCTGCTCAGTAGTCATTTTGAATTTTCCAAAATTAATAGTTTCATCAGAATTCTAAGCTGAACTCACATTAAAATGTATGTAGAATTCTTCTGAGGAATCTTAAATGATACTGGTTTGATTCTTTGTATAATGGAACTTAGATTCGATCTTCTTCCCAAAATGAAAAAGGTGTATTGGAAATTATCTGTTGTTTTAACTTTTTTCCCCTTGTACTTTGTGTGAACCTGCATATAATTATAGTAAAAGTAAATATTATCTGGAAGGATAAAAGATGTGGAAATCTATGTTAAATACTGTGGGGGTAAGCCACATTTGGAAATCTATGTTAAATACTGTGGGGGTAAGCTACATTTCCTTTTCTTTCTTATTTATTTCAGGCTTTTAATACCTTTGGCTTACTATCAAATGATTGCTTTCATTGTTTTGCAGTACAATCTCTTCTTACACCACTTGTATCTGTGAAAATTTAGTTGACATGAAGCTCAATCCTCCTAATTTCTTGCTTTCTCATTTATTTAGCCTGATGCCCTTCAAATATGTTAACATTCCTGCTGGGTCTTCTGAGAATTGAAATTCAGCACATCTGAAGGGCATCAAGTTGCAAATTGGTTGACAAGGTACAAAATACAGCACCTTAATAAATAAAAATAATGACAGCTCTCCTTTTTCCTCTACGCCTCTCCAAAACCTTCTGGTTGCCATCCAGTAAAATTCTGAGGGTTTGGAATTGAGGATGACAAATAATTAGCAACCAGGGTGGGACAGTTTTCTGGTGCTATTATTATTTTCTCTCTCTCTCTCTCTCTCTCTTTTTTTTACAAACAGGAACAAGTATATGGTTCTTGGAAATGTACCTTCTATCAGTACAAGTTCAAAATTTGTCTGGATTATCTTGAATAAAATGAGATGACAGACAACTGCCTTCCCCAACTTGATGACTTGATGACTTCCAGGTCTGTTGGGGCCAACTCCCAAGATTCCTCTTGTCAGCCTTTTTGAAAAGCGAGATATAACCTTGTTTCCAACTTCTGCATTTTTTTAAAGGTTTATTTTTCCTTGATGGAATGCCACAGACTTATCAGTTGTCCTTGGTATATTTTTATATGGTAGAATTTTACCTCTTAAGTTGATGGACGCAGAAAGAGAGAGAGAAAGCCTTTTTTCCCCCTTTAAAATAAATCCTTCCTTTAAGCCTATTTTATAAATTGCCTTAGCTAAGTGGGAGGTTGTAGGATTAGTAGATAAAACTGTAATTGTTAATCAGAAATGTATATTAGCCATTTCCCAGCTATGTCAATAGAACAGCTGGGAATTAATACCTAGGATGTCATAATGTTAGTTCAGGAATTATTGCTGAACCAACCTATATTAATAAAATTAACATCTAGCTGCAGAATAAAATTCATTTATGGAAAGAATCTGGGAGGGCTACGAAATGTTGATGTTATCTTTAATTCACATACCACATTGGTCTTCATTAAGCAAACTATATAATTTGCTGCGCTGGCAAATAAGATATAATTCATGTCCCTTTTTCATCTGTCTTCAAACTGTTTTTTCCCATTTATCTCAGTATGGTTTGCAACCTTAAGAATTGCAGTCAAACTCCTTGGGGAATTGCTCCAGGAGCCAGTTACCACATAGAAACTGCTTTTGTGAATCCCAACATGAGCTGGCTTGATTTGCAGTTCCAGTCTGCTAGCACGTACTTATTAAAAAGTTACCCAACATTTAGAAATGTATTTAATAAAAAAAAAACAGATTTGCGAACAACTAGAAGCAAAAAAAAACTTATAACTAATACCCAGCACAGATGTGTTAAAAACAGTTCATGCCAAACCAACCTTATTTCATTCTTTGATAAAGTGACTAAATTAATAGACCAGTGAAATGCTGTGGACATAGTATACTTAGATTTCAGTCAGGCTTATGACAAAGTAGACCACAACCTAGTTCTTGGTGAGCTAGAAAAATGTGGAATAGACAACATCACATCCAGATGGATTTGTAGCTGGCTGACAAACTGTACTCAACGAGTAATCCTCAATGGTACTACATCCACATGGAGAGAAATAAGCAGTGGGGTACCACAAGGCTCCATCTTAATATCTTCATAAATGACTTAAATGAGGGAATAGATGGGGAACTCATCAAATTTGCAGATGACACTAAACTGGCAAGAATAGCCAACACCCCAGAAGACAAGCTAAGGATCCAGAAAGATCTTGACAGACTTGAACAATGGGCCCTATCCAACAAAATGAATTTTAATGGGGGGAAAGCAAAGTTTTACATTTAGGCAGGAAAAATCAAAGGTATAAGTATTCTCTATTTTTTGAGAGAATAAATCTTCCTTCAACTGAAATAATCAAAGCCACAAGTAAATAGGACCACCTTCCCTCTTTTTATTTCTCTCCCCCCTTCATTCCACTATAGAACTGTTTACTCTTCTTCCTCCCTCCCTCTCTCCCTCCCTCCACTCTCCTCCTTTCCTCCACTCATCTTCCTCCCTCCCTCCACTCATCTTCTTTCTCCTTCCTTCCTTTTTGAAAGAGCAATATGAAATTAATCTGAGGCATGACTGGCAGTCTGTTTCAAAGAATAAGAAATGTTGTTTGGGGGAAGACATATCCCCCCAATGCATGTCTGAGTATGTATCCTTCTCTGTCCTTGTGCAGATATTTTACACTGCGCACAATGTTGAGCTGAAGCTGTAGCACATTTGACAAGCTGTAGCAAATCATTAGAAGGCAGCCAGTTCTTATTACCATTGGGTAATGCAGTATATGTTGACAGTAATGATGATGGTTTGGGGTGGAATAAAATATGGAGCAATTATAGTAAAAGAAGCTCATGATTGTTACAGCATCTCTGAATGGATACTGACTTGCTCTCTCACAAGCTCTTTGTGGTGTGAACTCTTGCATTCCAAGGCATGTAAAATCATACTGTTTTCCTTTGGGCTGGAAAATTTATAGTTCTAAACAAAGGATTAATTAATGATGTATGAATGGCTGTGTTTTATAACCCTGCTCCTCAGACATAGCTCATGCAGAATTTAGATTTGAAACTCTGTTCCCCAGTTCTGTAGGCATTTTCTTCTTAGATTTCCTTTGATTGTACTCAGCAATGATCTTTTGCTAAGAAAGTGTCACTATATTTCTTCTTATAAATGCATTTTTGTGGGGGAGGGAGGACAGAGGAAAGCATGTTAGCATTTTTTCCCATGAGCTTAGGGCATTTAGCTAGTTCCAGAAGACCCCTGTCAGGTAGGTTAGAAGGGAAGACTTATTCAAAACTATTTTGTAAGCTTCATTTTTATGATATGACCTAACATTCATGTATTTGTTGCATAAGCCATGGAATCTCACAGAACTCCCAGCATTTTACCACAACAAAAATAACTTATATAACAACTGCATAAAAAAAATAAAACATTTGTGATAAATTGTATGTTAAATTTTGCAAAACCAATAAGCAGAATCGGTGTCATCCAATGTAATTTTCAACCACTCTCCAGAAGAGCCTCATCCTCACCCAATATGTTTAGTTGGGGTGGGATCTGTCTACTTTTCAGGCTTTCACTATAACTGGATGCGATGAGGATGAGGATGATGATGATGATATCCATTTAGTCATGTCCAGCTCTCGGCAATTTTATGGGCCAGGTCTCTCCACTTCTTCCGATCTTGCTGTGCTTCTTTGAGTTTTTTTTATGCTCTGGCTGGTATCAGCTTTGATGGTATATAGTCATCGTGTTCTTTGGTGGCCTGGCTTCTTTTTACTGCTATCTCTTCCCAACTTTGCTTTCTCCAGTTAATTCCCTTACATGACATGGCCATAATAAGTGAGACTACCTGCAGGATGAAACCATGACTCCACACCAGGAATGGCCTTTGAAGACCATTTTGAAAATGCAGGAGGTGCCAAACACAACAGCCAATGCATTGGTTGGTCTTGTTGCCATAAGCCCATTGCACTTGTATTGTTTCCCAATAGGTTTCTGGATACGGTTATTTTTTATACGAGCTAGACTCACAAGCATGTTTTGTTAAGTATTTGTGGTAGCTAGATTTACACATAATGCCCGCTACACTAAAGTTAAACACAAACCTACAAACTCCCTTAGTCAAGCCCAGCCCAAGAATGACATAGAACAATCCAGCCGAAGTTCAGTTCTTTCTTTGCTCACATCAAAAAGACAGAATCTTGCCAAACTAAAATTAATGCTACTCTTGCCATAATGGATATACTCTGGGAGATTGTAGGTTGTGGCTATCTGATTCCCTTCCTCTGTCTCCTGTCCAGCACTGAACTGTGCTGCCTTTTGTCTTGTCCTCTCCTTGGAATGTTCTCACTCCTTCCTTGGAAACTGTCACTTCAGTGTAGTCCTTCCCCCCAGCTCTCCCTCCGTGGTCACCAACCATCACATCCTAATAGCTTAATGCTTGATATGGATGAGGTTAGGATCATTGTTTTCTGCAGTTGAAACTATTGTACGGATCAACAGGAAAGTGATAATCTGAATTGTGTTTCATTAGGAAGTTCCTATTATGACTCTCTCCTTTGATTTCTTCCAGGCTCACAGGTTTCCAGCTGCCTCCTCCCATTGTGAGTACTGGAGTGGTGCTGTCCTTGTGGCTCGTAAGTGACTATGCTGTCAGTGCTCAAGGATTTCAGGCAACCTATGAAGGTAAGATTGCGTTTGGTGAACATCTGATATCCATATGCTGTGCCTCTATAAAGGGAATTTTCTGGTAAAGTAAAAGCTCTTCCAAATAAAGTTGACATGGTGCTTTCATGGATACAACAGTATAGTTTTCTTGGCAGCATTCAGTAAATAATTTTACATTTCTTTTCTTCTGGGAAGTTTGTTCAAGCCTGGGAAATGTTTGTAGTTTCCCATCTAATATTAATACTTGTATATTGTTACCAGTACAAATAGAGCTATAACGAGAACTGTAGTGAACACAGAACCTACACAGAATTGAACTGTTTCCTTTATAATTAGATGTTTTCATTAAGCAATGCCATTTTGCTTAAACCTGGTGATAGACCATTTCTCCCCTTGTCCTCATAACTGAAAATCTCTGAGGTTTTGTTTGCATTGTTGTACTTGGTACTGGGGTAATTGCCAGCTTTCCAAATATAGAGTCATCAGCTATTCTGCCTGCAACACACCCAAAATCTAAATAAAAAATGAAAAAGATGTCACTCTGCTACATAGTGGGATAGAAAGAACAAATGCAGAGAGAGAGAGAGAGAAAGGAAGAGAATAAAAGGACCGAGGTATTTTGCTCAGGGCTCCAATAATCAATATTCATTGTGGCTGCTGATGACTTAATACTTCTAGTACTGGTCAAGTTGCTGCTTGACAGAAATCAAAGATTCTAACAAGTTTATTGCAGAAAGGACGGCTTGCTTTTTTTTCACCCCAATTATTTCATTTTCAGTATGAAGGCAGAAGAGAAAGTGAGTTGCTTTCCCCAATTTTCCAGCAATGAAAAACAAATCTGGTGATATGGACTTATTTCAATGGAACAGGAATAAAAGCAAGCAGTTTGGCAGGTTAAGTTCATGAACTCACTGTAAATATGGGTCAATTGTTGTGGTGTTCTAGCACAAGTTTTTTTAAAAAAATTGGCTGTAGACTCTTGTTAGTTAATTTTTAAAAAAAAAAAATCGGGAAGCTCCGGTCAAGAGCCAAAGTTGTAGGCTGCTTTCAAGAGAATACATCCCCCCTCCTTAATCTCTCATGAAACCCTAACCCTACGTTCCGTGGAATACAGTTTGAAATGCCCTGCATCTAAGATTGCACAATTGAAGATGAGAAGGACAAAGGATGCTGATGCTACTGATAATTCACTTGAATTTTCTCTAACATGGTGGGTGGATATTAGATAGACAGATGTCCCTGTAGGTTTTCCAAACATTTGGGGGTTAATAAAGTCTCAGCTCATAGTGAAGTTCTAAACTATTCATAGAAATCATCCCCTGAAGATTCCATATGGTAGTTGCATTAAGTATACTATAAAATTAATTACAATCACCACGATGGTAGACCTGATGAAAATATAGTAAAGTGACATTTAAAATAAATTGAGAGAGTACTTTGTAGCAAGTTGGAAATCAGTGTGAATTCCACACTACCTTCTGGTTAATACCAACAACAGTTCATTATGGAGAGGAGGTCTTGGTTGTTGTTTTTTTTTTAAAAAAAGAATATATATTAATATTTTGTGCATGACAGAATTGCATTATAATTTCTAATTTGCTGCCTCGTGGCTGTCTTGTGCTCGGAATGAAAAAGTTAAGTTTAACATAATGCTGGGAAGGTTTGCTCTTTTATCATAAGGCAAATAAAGCAAGAACAGATCCATAAAACAACAAGCTGGGTTTAATAAAACTTTAATGATGTTCCGGAGTTTTACCTCCTCATTTCTGGTTCAATGTTCCAAACCACTTAGTGGCGAGGAAAGCTGTCTATTTTTGTTGTTCTGGCATCTGGACCCATGAAAGCCATTAGTAGGAAAATGGCCCATCGCTGGCAGATTAAGAAATTAAGAAACATGCTGTACCTTCTGATGCTCCTCATTAGCCCATCCATCCCTCTCACTGATAAATAAACTGTTAGCATTTGTAGAACCTCATTAGAAAGAGAAACCGGTGTCCTTCAAAGAGTCTCAGACATTGAAGTTATTTGCAGGTAAGACAGATGAGATCCTGGAGTATTTTTCACAAGTGGCTTTACTGTTATTTTCCCAAGGAACTCTTGATGCTTGATCAAGAAGAACTTTTATTGACCCTTAAAATAAGCCCAGCATCAATGCTAATAGATTGAGATTTCCACCTATCTACCATTAGTATCCTGTTTGGTTTCTGTGCCTGAGTGGTTACCCAATTACCTCTGCTATACTGGATATATGTTTAAGTACAAGTTGCCAGAAATCCAGCATGACAGTCATACTTAAATCCCTATCAAAATAATTGCTATTTCTTTACACTGAAAGAGCAGCCGATATGGCTGCTTCCTTTTAAAACTCAGTGAGGAGAAAACATATCCAACTTCAATATATGGTCATTTTTGTTTTGTGGCTTCCTGCTGCAGTGTCTCTGTCCTTATGATGTTGGTCAAGTAGAGGACATTATTCAACCTCTTGCAGACATATGTTCAACTGTTAGTGGTCAGTTTGCTACTTTTCCTCTGCTGTCATCCAAATTTCGAAAGAAATCATTTATGCTCCTAGTTGTAGTGTTGGTTTTACCTAGTTTCAACCTCCTTATATCTAACACTCTTTTTATTACTTCATTGTCTCATCTTATTATTCTCTTTTATGAATAAAAGTGGTTGCAACGGCAAACTTATTTCCTTTGGATGGAAGAGAAATATGGATAAGTGCATGGATAAATTAGGCGTGTACTTCAAAGTGGCATTCTCCAATAGCCACACATTCTCTGGTCCCTGGAAGGTACAAGGCTTGAACTAGCCAAGGATCCAGATTAGATTAGTGCTTGCGGGCTGGGTTCACATGTAACACTTTCCGTGGTTACCAATTTAACCATGGTGTGTGTGTGTGGGGGTAACACTCTTTATCTCAACTATTAATTGTTGACTGTTAACCAAATAGTCTGGGTTCATCTTACACTGGTGATGGCGAACCCGTGACACGTCTGTCACAGGTGACACACCATGTCATTTTTGATGATACACCAGGCCACCAGATCCTCTCAAAGTCACACAAGAAGACCCTGCTCTTTCACAGCTTCTGGAGCCTCCAAAAATGTGTGAAAATGGGACATTCTTTCCCGTTCTTTTTAGAGGCTGCAAGAGCATTTTCCAAAGTTTCTAGGTCTCATGCAACTTGGATAGGCATTTTGAAAAATATGTATTTATTAAACGATAATTTCATTTAATTCTTTTTGTTACAAATGGTTCCTCCTTTGTCCATATCTGTGTGTGTGTGTGAAAGAGAGAGAGAGAGAGAGAGAGAGAGAGAGAGAGAGAGAGAGAGAGAGAGAGAGAGAGAGAGAGAGAGAGAGAGAGAGAGAGAGAGAGAGAGATGCCAGCAGAGACAAGATAGTCATTTTCTGAATTTTTGACACACTGAGCTCAAAAGGTTCACCATCTCACAGTCCACCCCTGATCCAGAAAAAGGCCTAATAAAGATTAATATCAACCAAGGTTAGCATTAGCAAAAGCTACTGAGGTATATAAATGGTCTGGATCCTAACAGGACCATAAAGAATATTACAGGAAAAGGCAGCTGGGTTAAGTATTCACAAGACAGCTGATGTTCCAGGTTGACAGGATCTCTGCTCCCAATCTTCACCCCTGCTTGCTATTGACGGTAGATTTAATGAAGTTCTCTTTTGTTGTTGTTGCTGTTGTTGTTGATCATTCTAAATGATCAGATTCATGTTTGGTTGAGAAGTACAAAACCTAGCAGAAACCTCTTCAGATGGAGGGAAAGCTGTATCCTCAGGTTTGGATAATAAAATCAGGAATGTTGAGGTTTGGTGTTACTTGTGGTTCATTGTGCTTAAAATCATCTTCATGTCCTTCCCTAGTAATACCATTCCAATATACTGATCTGATGTACATACTTAGAAGCATACAGCTATTTATATTCAGCATATGGTGTTTTTTTTTACAAAGCAACTATAGTCAAAATATGGTTTACATTTCTGCCTAAGTTTTTCTTTCCATTTTAAATTTTAACTTGAATGCCCGCATAAGGCTATGCTTACTTGTCAGTCTGATACTGATTCAAAATTCAGTCTTTCTTTCCTAGTTGTCATTTCTTTTGAGTGGATGTTCACTATTTTTAAAATCACTTATACAAACACTTGTAACTTACTTTCAGTTTAATACTGATTTCTCAAACTGTACTTGGGAGTGTTTATGACAGCTGTGACATTTAATCAAATTAATTGGGAAGATTAATAGATTTTTTTCCTATTAAAAAGCTTAATAGGTATTCTAATTATACAGGCAGAATATTTTTATAACACACATAACCAGAGAAAAATATACCTGTATATCATTTTATATAGGTGCTAATTAAAAAAAAAGACAAGATATACTGTACCAGTATTAAAGAGTCCTTATCCTCTTCTCAGTCTCTCTCAGAAAGAAATGATTTTCTCAAATAAGGCTTTCATCTTGTACAATACAAGTATGCTACTGACTTCAAAAATAGGTTTTTTTTTCTTCACACTTGTGCTAATTTAATTAATAGATGAATCTGCTAATTGATTATAATATACATGGCCAAGCAATTAGTATTCTATTAATCAGGTTTCAGCTCTCATATTAGAATAGCAACATACAAGATGAAAACAAAGGATCATTGCATTTGAAAAAGTTGAAAAGCTGCCTGGAGAAGGTGGAGTATATCACAATTAAACAGCACTATATATAGTAGTGTGATACAGAAAAGGTCTGCTGCATTTTTCCTGTCACTTGTAATTCAGTTGGATGAAAGGGTATCTGCTCGCTCTTTCTAAGGAAGAAGATAACTTTAGTCAAAGATTCATAAGGGGGAGTGTGGACAAGTGGTCAAGGACTGTACAAATGTCATCTTCTGTACAGTTGGTGCTCCAGCACTTCATTACCTCCCTAGCTGGCCTTCCATTAAATCCTAAGGGAAGCCATTAAAGGGAATTCCTTCCTTTTGAACACTGGGCCCAACCCAACAAAATGCAGTTCAGTAGTGTGAAAAGTTAGGTCTTACACCTAAGCAAGGAAAAGTGCACAGGTATAGAATAGATGGTACCTGGCTCAATTTCTGTAGCTCTGAGAGGGAAGTAGGAGTCCTAGTGAACAACCAGCAGTGTGCTGTTGCAACTACCAAAAAGCCAACACAGTTGTAGGTTGCATAAACAGAAGGATAGTATCAACAACAGTGATAGCACCACTGTATACATTACTGGTAAGACTACCTTTGGAATACATCATCCAGTTCTGGTCACACCGATAAAAAAAGATGTTGAAGCTCTAGAAAGAGTTCAGAGAAGAGCAACAAAGATGATAAGGGGTCTGGAGGTGAAACTGTACAACAAACTGTTGTGGGAACTAGGTATGTCTAGTCTTGGGGAGGCATAATAGCAGTTTTCCAATAGTTGAGGGGCTGTCATAGAGAAGAGGGGGCTGTCACCTATTCACCAAAGCACCTGAAGGCAGGACAAGAAGTAACAGATGGAAATTATTAAAGAGAGATCCAACCTAGAATGAAGAAGAAATTTCTTGACAGGACAATTAATCGGAGGAATGCGTTATCTCCAGAAGTTGTGGCTTCTCCCTCACTGGAGGTTTTCAAGAATAGTTTGGACAACTATTTGCCTTAAATTGTGTAGGATCTCCTGCTTGAGCAGGGGGTTGGATCAGAAGAAGACTAGAAGACCTCTAAGGTCCCTTCTAACTCTGATATTCTATGACTTCTTTGACTTCCTTTTGGCATTTTCCAATTAGCAAAGGATGGGTGGAAAGATATTTATTAAGAAAAGCAGTATCTGGAGTTTCCCCTCTTTAACTGTAATTAAGGAATATATAATTGCCTACTCTCCCAAGGACTGTCATTTGCCAAAACTGTTTTGGTTTGACACTGAGTGAACAGTGGAGCTTCGTGGATTAAATGGAGTGAGCTGGCATGCAAAGTTGTCAGTGACTTGCTCAGCATGACTGACCTTTTGTCAGCTTGTGAACTATTACTCCAAACCAAGTTAGAACTCAGTGAAATTATCCAGAGGAGAGAGGTATGCCTAATTAAGGGCAACAAAAAGTCCAGTCAGATGTCCCCTTCCAGATGGTTTAACCAGGACTATGTGGCAGCTAAAAAAGCATTTGCTACAGCCTTCAGAGTCAATTCATTGTCAATCTCCTCTCCCCATTAAAAATTCCTGAAATGAAAAGAGACTACAAGTACATCTTTTGAAGCAAAAAAAGAGATGTACAAATGGCTAGCTGGCAGAATTTGATGTTATTGGCTGGGACTAAGGACTGAGACCTATTTTGGCATTATTCCTGGACCTTTATCACAAGATAGAGATTCTGTATCCATTCACTTTATAACATCCTAGGTCTACCCTGCCCATCAATTTATTTGAGTGGCTTGCTGTTTTATCTGCTGAGATTGGATATTTGATACTTTAGTTGAAAATGGGCAAAGCTCTGGAAATGCCCACATCCCATCCTTATTCACAAAGGCAAGTATTGAATAGTAGTGCCAACCTTGGCTTCACTTTTCATCTAGGTCAAAAACTCAGCCCTCATTTCCATTTACTGGGGATCCGTAATAGTTATCTTTATTTTTTTTAAAAAAGGGAGTAGAATTAGTTCTGCTAACAAAGACCATGAATCTCCTCAAC
Source organism: Protobothrops mucrosquamatus (assembly GCF_001527695.2). NCBI lineage: Eukaryota > Metazoa > Chordata > Lepidosauria > Squamata > Viperidae > Protobothrops > Protobothrops mucrosquamatus. Next base: position 200,869 of record NW_015387275.1, on the reverse strand, counting down.
ATAGGAAGTAAACTATATGCTAGGAACCTTTATTGGAAACCTGAGCATTGGCTGCAGCAGGCTGAAACACTCTGGCAGAAAGAGAAAAAAGCAGACTTTGGAACAGAATGTTCATTTGCTGGTTTTACAGCAGAGAATGATAAAATATTCTAGCAAACCCAAAGCAATGTTAATGGTGCATTTGTTGATTTGAGCTGCGCCTTTGATTTCATCTCTGGAGGACAACTGTAAGATATGAGTAAGGCTTCCACCATAGAAAAATGCTTGCTTCTACTTATTCACCAGTGATATATCAGTACAAGTCTATGATTAAAACAAAACTCTTTGGGATATCTTACAAATTGAATTGCAACTCAGAAGCAAGGCTGTTATTAGCATCTGAATTCCCAAACTTCTATGTTCACTTCATAGTCAGATTCCAGCAAGATATAAAGTCTCATACTCCTAGCTAGATTATAAAAGTTTACCAACACTGATCGATGTGATCAATACTATGATCCTGTCATATTTGTATTATTTGTTGTTTAATTTGAAAAATTAATAAAAATTTTATAAAAAAAAAATACTATGATCCTGTCATAAATACCACTGAATTAAGAGAGCATTAAGACCCTCATACTGACTTTGCACTAAGAATCATCTTGACTGATGGATTACTAGAAGCAAAGACTATAATGTTTGCTTGAAGCCTCAAGAAAAAGAACAACAATTGGAATATCCAGGGCAACATCACTAAATCGTCCAAGTTGTCCAACATTGGCAACTATAAGACTTGTGGATTTCAACTCCTAGAATTCCCCAACTAACTATGCTAGCTGGAGAATTTTGGGAGTTGAAGTCCACAAATCTTAAAGTTGCCAACGTTGGACACCCTGAGCTAAATGTTTTAAATATTTCTTGGCAGTATTCTGTGCCTCAGGCAAGTAGAGGACCCAAGCTGAAATTGTAAGGCAGGCAATATAGAGAAGTACTGCAAGTGGCTTGATTGTTTTGTGCAAAAGGGAAGAGTTTTGAACTTGCTGCTTTCACCAGTTCAACTCTTTGATTAAACCCAATCAATATTCCAATTATCACCCCTTAGAAATTATCCAGACCAAATTTCTGAGGACAGAACATCACATCTGTAAATGTTTCCTGAATACAGTCTTCTGGCTAAAAACCTGTGCTTGGTAGGAGATGTTTCAGTCTTTGGTCAAAGCTTTTGTCTGGAGGCCTGGCTCCTTCAATAATTGTCAGCAAATCCATTTCAGGCTGGAAGCTATTGTCTTGCATAAACGATGAGAGTTTCTGCTATCTTTGGCTTATGATCAAGCCAGAGTGCTTCTTGAACAACAAGTCCTGGAAGGAGAATGGCAAAGTGATCTGAAATTAGTTGCTAACAGGGTTAGGCTCCGGAGCCACAAAAATCTGAAGTTGAGTCTGCAGCCACTTTGGGATTGCCAGCCATTGCACAGCTTTTTCTCAGGTTCAGTTTAACATCCTTCCACCTGCTCATTCCGAAGGCAGATTTAACAGAATCCCGTATGAGGAATACACCTGCTCTACTTGATCAGTGGTGGTTTAACAGAAATATATCTTTTCCTGAAAACCTGCAGCAACTGTGGAAGTCATGGTCTATCAGACTGCACATTTCATGGAGATTTATTGTAAAATTTGCAAGCTACCCCGATGAATTCTTATTACAAGCCTCCTTATACAACCTGCAATTCTGTGCATTGGTGCTTAGGGTATAGCAGCAGATCAATGAATCACTGGCAAAACTAGCACTCCACTTCTCTCAGTATTTATAGTGAATAATCTACTGCTTTTATGCTATTTAATAGAGATGGTTACGATCTGGACAATAGCTTGTATAGTAGCCTATTTTAAATTGCTGGCCTTCCTTAATGAAGAACTATTTACTTATTAACTGAGCATTGCTATTTCTTGCATTAGATACCAGAGAAGCTCTAAAATATCTGAGTTGCAAAATAGTTTTCATAGAAGTTTTAATGTAAAAGATGCTTCCTAAATGCATGTGCATGGGCGTGAATGGGGACGCTAGTGGGGGACGGGTGTCCATGGCACATTTGTTCATGCATGAACTGGGCCGCTAGCCTGGGCCTGTTGCGCGGCCCGTTTGCACATGTGCGAATGGGGCTGCTAGCTGCCGTGGAGGGTGTGCGGCTGTTTGTGCATGCTCACAGCACCAGTGCATGCCGCATGTACGAACGGGGCCACCAGTGCCATGCCAGTGTGTGGCCCCGTGCACGCATGCGCGTACCAATTTTGAAGCTGCTCCCCTCCAGTCTGTGAGCCTGGAAAGTTTGGAGACCTCTGCTGTAAAGAATTCTGCTAAGCAATTCTTTCAACTTCATTCTATAGTCCTACTAGTTATCCAGCTCTCTGTTATCTGTGAAATTAATTTAGTTCAATTGTAGCTGTTGAAAACTTGGTTATTGTAAGATTTGACAATTCTAGCTTTAACTATTTAAACCAACAATACCCAAACTGTATTGAAGAGTTTGTAAAATCCTAAGGGGCATACAGATAGATATCCCATTTCCTTTGTTTAATCCTGTGTTAATGTGCAGGGAGTATATTTTGTTATCCTATCTGGTCTGCTGGCACTTCCTGGGGATTCTCAATTTAAATGTTAATGTGTTTGCTACCAGGCAAGGTGAGGGTACATAATTGAGTTGCATGTTGTTATCTATGGCTTGCATATGTTATTTATTTATTTAGAAAATTTATTCGCTGCCCAGTTCTTTAATGGCTGGGAGCCCTTGCAACTGGGTCAAAGTACAGTAAGCCATCATTAACATTCATTAAAAATAAAATGCAAGTTCTTCATATAGATACTTAGGAATTTCTTTGTTTTTAGGCTGAGACTACTAGATTTAGCTTTTTTTTCATCCTTTGTTTCCCTTTCTACAGCTCTTTAGAGGGGAAATTTCCCTAAAAATTAGTCAGCTTATTGGGCTGTGTGCCTCACAACTAGGGTACATTTGTTCCAAGGCAGAGATGACCAAGGAAAAATTCTGTGACTGCAGTCTTGAGGAATTTGGTAAAAGCCTTCTATAGGAAGATTCTTCTAAAAATTAAAGAAGGAATGTATTCTATTCCTTGAATTAAATGGGAAAAAAACTAAAGCCCTTTTAGTTTCATTTTATGTTGCATGCAAACTAATCTCTTAATAAATCTCATGTTAACTGCATGCATCATTGTTTTGCCAACTGTCATAGCTGTGATCAGATGCCCAGGCAATTGGTTCTTTTGGACCCAGACACAATGAACACACTAGTAAATAATGGGATTTATTAGTTCAATCCTGGTGGGGCTCAAGGTTGACTCAGGCTTCCATCCTTCTGAGGTGAGTAAAATGAGGAGCCAGATTGTTAGAGGACTTTGCTGACATTGTAAACCATAGTGCTGTAAAGCACTACGGAGCAGTATGTAACTGCTATATTCCTATTGCATATTGCTATTAGCTCAAGCAAACCGATTGAAAACCATAATATAAGACGCATACATACCAAGCAAGATGATACTCAAATCTTTTACAAGCTGCCAGGAGCTCCTTAATAACAACAGCAGAGATGCCCCATTGGGTAGCCAATTTTTCAACAATACACAATGCTAGATTCCATTGCAGAAGCTCCTCATTAATAACAACAACCCTGCAGTTTTTTTTTCAAAACCTGGCACCATGAACTTCATGGTCTTGCTATGGTCAGGAAACTGCAAGACCTGATCTTCCCTGGCTGATATAGGACTCTTGAATGGGAATTGAGAGTCTGAGGTTTTCACAGCAAGAGAAACTTTGAAGCCATGTGGAAGATTCTCCTACCTTTGTTTAGCAAACAAGGGTGAAAAGCAAGCAGGCTAGCTATAAGCTTTCCATAATATGAAGGAGAAATCAAAATATATCACTAACTCCTCTCAATAACAATGCTCTTCTCTCGTTGCCACTACAATTATATTTTCCCCTAAATTTGAACTCTGTGTGATAACATAATTATTAAAGATTTTATTGTATGGTAACATACTCATGCATCACAGTGTTTGGCAAGAAAGCAATCCACACTCCTTAAGAACTAAAAGTCAGTTCTAAAGGTCTAAATTTTATTGCTTTTTTCTTTTTTTTTTCTTTTGTAATTTTGAGAAAATTGTCTCGAGCATGCAAGAGTAGAACCTATTGTATTTATAATAGTCCAACCAATAGACATGCAACTATTTTAAGGTGTAAGTGAATTATGGCAGGAGAAACATAATGGAATAGGTTATCAGGGACTTCTTCACTCATAATCGATAACACAGTTGTCTGTGGCCTGTACAGATGTAAATACCCAAGGAAAAAGAAAACATTGGGGGGGGGGGAAGACTCCTGTCTATGATTTCCTCCCATTTTTCTTCCCTTGAGAGACCGACCATCCCTGATTTTTATTCAGAAAGCACTATACCATCCTTTCCCTGTGGTGGCCATAAAAAAAATGATAGTCTGCCAAAGAGAAGCAAAACCCAATTGACCTGTTTTGATATGATTATGTTTTAATAACCATCAGCAAAACTGTAAAAATGGGCTAGAATATGGTGATTTCTAGTTGAAGTATAGCACAAGATGCATTTCTACATGATACGGAAATAGGATGAAGTTGGGGGTCAATAGGAACAAGTAAAGAATCCTTCAAGTTGCTGATCAGAATCTTCATTGCAGACAAGAATAAATCCTTCAACATAACATTTGATTGAGCATTGCAGTGCAAGAAGTCACAGATCTTATACATCTTTGCTGCAGAGTTTAAACCTTGAACTTCATCCTCTTGCTAGTCATGCCAAGGCTTTGGAGATAGCTGCTGAAACATTTTCGTAATGGCTTTCTCTAGCCTGAAAACCAGCTAAGAGCCTCAGCAATTATGCCCTGGTCAGAAAAAAAAAGCCTATTGATTTCTCACATCTTTGCAGTATATTCAAAATAAATATAATTGATCCTTCCCCCCATCCTGTAAAATAGCCTAGTTAATTACTGAATTCATTTGAAATCTAATTTTGAGAACAATTGTTTGTACAGTCTAAAAGCAACTGTTGTGCGGTGGTAAATTTTATCCACTTTTCAGATGACCTCTACCCTATATGTGTTTGTGTGTATATATATCTATGTGTGTATATATCATTTGCATAAAAATCATCTTTTAAAAGTAAACGCTTCCTTAAACCTCTTCATTAACATTTTCCTTTTAAGATTTCTGGAAGTATTTTTTTCATTTATCAAGTTGTCCTTAATTTGCCCAACTTGAAAGTAGTCAGGATTCACCAGCTATTGGCTGAAACAGAACAGAGATGAACAGAGAAAATCTTGTTGGTATATTGTCATGCTATCTTATAGTCTGGAAGGGAGAAAGCTAAACCAATTCTCTGGATGTGTCCCAATAATGATTGCTTGCTAGATTGAAATGGTCTTTTTAGAAATAAATTTAAATGTATTAAGCTGTATTTAAATGTATTAATATACTAGCTGTACCCAGCCACGCGTTGCTGTGGCTCAGTCTGGTAAAAGCGTGTGTTGCTTTTACGTCCAACAGATGGTGCTGTTTTTCAAAAAAAGCATTTTTTTACCTGTCACAGGTGTGACATCTATATAATATAGGTATATATAAAAACACGCGCGTATTCGAATGCAACGTTGTGTCAAAATTTCAAAGCAATTGATGAAGAACTTTCGGAGATTTAAGATTTTGAACAAATGAACATTTACATTTTTATTTATATAGATTATGCCTACAACTCGAGAATTTGTTGGTGATTTCTTTAAGTTCTCTTTAAATTCTGTAAAGTTGTTTTGTTAAAACTGGGTGAAAGCAGATTTGGGCAGTGCTTTTTTTCAAAAAAAAAAAAAAAGGTGCCAGAACTCACACACGTCATACAACCCGCCTTGCCTACCCTACAAGGTTCCATCCAAAAAAGGTGCCGGAACTCTGTTCTCGGCGTTCTATGAGAAAAAAAGCCCTGGTTTTGGGGATAAAATTGCAAGTACTCACCTAGCTAAACTTTGCAAAAGTGGTCCCTATTTCAGATTTACAGGATTCCTTCTATCTTCTGCCAAGCTATTCCCTGCGTTAATCAAACACAGTAAAATGCTTGTAAAGCATTTTCTGTAAACTTTTTGTCTGTGTTCATTTTCAGTGGCCCAGTTTGATTTCAGTTAAGATCAAATAACAGTGGGGGTTTTTTTGTTTAGTTTTTTGCAACTTTTGAATATTTTGAAGCATCACTCCTTTGTGCCTGATTTTTTTTTTTTTAGTTCAGAAATACTTTGGAGAGAAAAATCCATGCTGAAATATACCTGGATGTTTAATAACTAAAAACCAGAAGGCAGAAGTCTACATTGTAGAAGAGAATGGAAATACCCGTGTGCAAAACCTGAAGGAAATTTGTTTCCAGTTTACATACGGTGGTGGGATTCAGCCAATTCGCACCAGTTCGGCAGAACCGGTAGCTATTTTTTTGTTGCCAGGCCTAGAACGGACTTCTGGAAGCGGCATCCACACAGAGAACTGGTTGTTCACATATTTGAATCCCACCATTGTTTACATATTACCTTGAGAGATGCAAATTAGATTAAGTGACATTAAAATGCAAACTAAACCAATTTCTCGCCCATGCCAGGTTAAATATAAATTCTTGGGTGGATGGTGATGAGCATGTGAAGAGATAGACAGGACCCTTCCCAGTGCTGCAAATGTGATAGTCTGGCTTTTCTGATCTATTGAAGTGTTTCATTTGACACTTGAAGCATTCCATTTGAAGATTCATTTTCTACAGTGTTCTGTTGTGATTCCAGCTGTGACAAATTTGATAGCCGGGGAAAACCAACAGCCTGTGTGAAAAGCAACAATTATGTCTTGAAGCACACTGCTTATTTTAAGAAATTAGAGGCATTTAAATACACCGAGAAACAGTCTTTGAGTAAATGGCAATGTTTCCTCATCAATTAAAACACCTACTTTTTTCCCTTTTAAAAGGAACAAAACAGTGATTGTGAGTGTTTGCATTTTTTTCTCACTTGTTTTAGGAAAACTGCTTCTGTAGCTAATCAAAATGGCCCCATTTCCAAAGTGAATCCTAAAGCAATTGTCTGCCTTGACCAGGAAGAATTAGTAGGATTCCCATCTAAGTTTTAGGACATGCCTTTTGATTATAAATTTTTAAGATAGCTTGGGCAGGTACTATTTTTTTTATAATATTCAAATATAGAATGAAGCTGATTACCAGTAGGTTCAAGGGATAAACTATGTCTGCATACAAGGGTAATTTAATTTCTGAAATACAAACTTACTGAAAATAAAGTATGTTGTAATTTCCTCTCACAGGTATCTGGGTCTATCAACCTTTACCAATCAAGCTCCTTTCAGTTGGCAAAAGTCTTAACATTTTTTAATTTTCTGTTTATTTATGTCTTTGTTCAATGTTTGAGCTATCCCAGGAGATGTGGGATCTCTCAAAACATTAAAACAAATAATAAATCAATAATGAGAAATTTTATCTAGGAGAAGGGAACTCCACAAATATCAAGGTGTAATATTCCAATATCAATGCAGGATTGCAAATTGCCATTTTAGAACTGGGGGGGGAAAAACATAATTTTAGGGTTTTCCCAAATGTAAACAGTGTTGATCATAGTTGGGAAAATATGGGAATTGTAATCCAACCTATCTTAGAAGCAAGGAAGGTAACCTTGATGGAAGTATTCCCATCAAAGACTTAGGCAAACAGTTTTATGCCCTGGGATACAAGATAATATTTGGAAGCAGCTCAGGCAGATGCTTTTCTGGTTCACTGGGATATAAGAATGTGCAAAATTCTGTTGTTAGACAAATGGTAGCTATAGTCTTTGTCTGGAGTTGATTTCTGATTTTATCTACCAAATGAACTGACAGGATCCGGAGGGTATAAGTTAAAGGGTGGGGTGAATTTACAAGGAATCCAGAACATAGAGTGCTTTCCAACTGAATCTATGGTTTATTTCTTCTAAACAAATGAAGATTAATAAATCAAGAAGAAATCAAAGTTTGTCAATCCTGCACTTGTAGAGGGGCTACCTATTAAGATTCCATGTTCAGATAAGCTTTTGATTCCTAGTTAAGCTGTCTTTTTTCACCAGTGGGATGTCCAAGTGGTTTCATTCATTGCGAGCTAGAATGTTACTTTGCATATGGTATAATTTAGGTATGGAATGCATTAACACAACAGGCAATGATAGTCATTACTAAATATTAACTTTAATCATTACATGGGACTTCCAAGGTCAGCAATTTTATGCTTTTAAGTATCAGATACTGTGAAAAGACTGCAGTAAAGATATATTTGCACCACTTTTGTGAACTTCATAGAATCTTACGAGCAGTGATACCGGAGGTTTTCATTAGGATCATTGTTTGATGAGAGCTGAATTCAGTAATTTATTCATAAACAGGAGGGAAAGGGCTTGAATTTTTAAAACAAAAATAAATATGAGGCAAAGTGCAACTGACAGATTGCCATCCCCTCTGAATTGCTCCTTTTGGAAGCAAACTACAGGGCGAGAGAGGCTGTTAACCTAGAAATGTCATGGAAGAGCTCTACTGCAGTCTTACGTACAGAAGGTCAATTTTGTTCATGATCAGCTTGGAAGAACGTCTGCATCATTCACATGTTGGGTTGCACTGGAATTCAGACAGATTTAACACCAGGCAATATTTACATAAACTCTTCTGCAAAGATAGTGGAGAAAGAATTATGGAACTATATTAAAACAGTGACATCGGAAACAGCTACCTTAGTTATTCCCCGTAAAGATGCATTCACTGCAGCTTAGTAATGATGAGACTGGCAATTTCAACACATATGAATGAAAGATGCCAACTGGGGAAGCCTTATCCTGAAGCACTAAAATTCTTTAAAAAAAAAAACGCTCGTACTGGAGCGTTGCATCTGTAAAATGTGAGCACTAATCAGCTGTCTTTGACCAAGACCAACACCAAATAATCATGGTATTATAGAACATCTGGTTTAACTCTCCAAAGTATGCTGGGCAGTCCATGAGAAGTGGCTGCCCAGATAAAACCTTTTGAAATTCAGAATTGCTACCTCAATAAATAGACTGTTCTTTATATTTAAACGAGATCTGGGTAGCTGCAATTATTTTTAGTTCTGGTTTTTCTGGCCATGGGAAATATTTTTCAAGCACCTTCTATATAGCTTTCCTTTTTGTGTATGTGTTGATATTTTTTTTTCTTTTTTGGAAGTGGTGCAATTTAATCGGTATCATCTACTATAATTTTTTGCATTGCAATCACGGACCCATAATGGTTTAGTTCTTCTTGTTTCTACAGTTCATCTCATTTTAGGCTTTTAGGGTAGAAAAGATGGTCCTGACTCCTGAAGTAGCATTTTAGAACTGGCTCCAGTTGGCAGATATGTATCTCTTCTAGCAAAACTCCTGCTGGCCTTTCACATTAGCACTAAAGCCTGAATCTGGGCCTGGGCCTGGAGCTCCAAATGTGTGAAGGGTCTCAGCTCCTGGTTGTATTGTATTGTAGCAGAACATCCAGATTCAGCCATAGTTTCATTCCATACAGCATTAACCTTGTGAACTCTCAAGCTTCCTCCTTCCGTTATATATTCAAGTTGGACGGTATTTAATATTTATTTGTTATGTATATGTAGGGGTGTGGGTCTACACATATGTTGTACATAGTATGTTTAGGTGTGTGTCATGTGTGTGTTTCACTTTGAGAGCGGACAACTAAATTTCATTTTTGATGTGTGCCGTTGTGCCCACAGTAAAAAAAAAATAACAATAAAGGTTATCTTATCTAATGATTGTTTATTTTTCTCGAGCTGTGTGTTTTAATTTTTGTAATTGTTTTATTCCTAATATTGTTCACCACCTAGTCACTTGTTGAAATGGATAGCCTTACCTACCTATCTACCTACCTACCTACCTGCCTACCTACCTACCTACATGCATACATATACATGAATATCAAAGGGAGTCCTATAACCTGATGTTTGCCTACTTTTTCTAGAATGGAGCTGTTAGATGAAATTTCTCCGCAGGCTAGCTAAAGACAGATTCTCAGTCCCTGCTGGACAGATGTCCTCCCACCATTAAAAGTCCACTTGGACTGCTGATAGATTAGCTGAAGAAAGAACCATTAGGCCTAAGACTGTCAAGAATCTGCTTAATGTTTTTAAATGTGTAAACAACAAATGAGCTGCAGCCAGCTGCAACCCTTTTAATGCCTTAAATTATTCAACCTCTAAAGAGCAGGTTGAAAAAAAAATATTACTTGTCTTTTAATGGCTTGAGTCTTTTAGGATTGAAATGGTATTTTCTTCGTTCTCCCTGAGCGTAGGTTTACAGTCTTGATCACAAGATCTCTTTATGGTAACTGTATCAAGGGCACTATCGGCCCTTCTCACTGGTCCACTGTATGTATGTGCATATGTTTGCATGCACGCAAGTAGGTAGGTATGATGGCCATGACTTGCCACTGACTTCTTTTAAAATGTTTTGACTTCCAGGTATAGAGGCGAGCGAGAACAATTCATGCAAAGCTACCCTGTTGGCTCCCATGCCTAAGAGAGGACAAGAACCTAGCTCTCCCTACCCCTACTAAGACTGGTGCTTTTACCCATCACAGTAGACTGCTTCTCATTTTTAACAACTCTATCAATCTGCCATTTTTGTATTTTGATTTTTTTTTTTTGCTGCAGATTCTTAATGCCCATTCTAGAGAGTTATCTCAGTTGACATGGAGGTTAGTCAGTACTGTAAGGCTCTATAATAATAATAATAATAATAATAATAATAATAATAATAATAATAATAATAATAATAATAATAATAATAATAATAATAATAATAATAATAATAATAATAATAATAATAATAATAATAATAATAATAATAATAATAATAA
>NW_015387275.1:170803-189095 GCF_001527695.2 Protobothrops mucrosquamatus | reverse complement strand
TTCCAGCAAGCGGGACTGGCCTAGGGGATTTTATAGGGGTTTTAATTACTTTTAAATTTGACATTCTCAAATATTTCATTTTAATTAAATTTTAACTAGGTGTAATATGTTAGCTTTTTATCATTTGTCAGCCGCCCTGAGTCCGAAAGGAGAAGGGCGGGATATAAATACAATTAATAAATAAATAAATAAATAAATTCTGGAGGCAGGTTGTTCCACTGGTTAATTGTTCTCACTGTCAGGAAGTTTCTCCTTAGTTCCAAGTTGCTTCTCTCCTTGATGAGTTTCCATCCGTTGCTTCTTGTCCTGCCTTCAGGCGCTTTAGAGAATAGAACTGGTTTTTTAGAACTGGTTTGGAAAAGCAGTTGAACACTCTTCAATGCTTTTGTCATGTTACTTACATAAATTCTCACCCCTGTGGCCAGCGATAAAGGAATTACTGTTCAAAAACCTTAAGAATGTCATAAAACAATGTTGAAGAAATTGAGGTACAAATCTATAAATTCTTCAGTGCAATATTTCTTTTGATATAAACTCATCAATAAATTCGTGAATTGAAGTATTTCAATTTAATCCTTCTTCTGAACTCATTTAAATACATTGACATTTCAGCCTTTCCATCTATAGCAGGGGTGTCGCAACATCATGTGATGTGTCGTGATGCATCACAACTTTTTTGCCATTGCTGGCAATGGGGTGGGTGCGGTTTCTCTATGATGCATCCAGCCTGCAGGCGGGCAGTTTGACTCCCCTGATCTATAGAGTAGGATGGGATTCAGAAGAGCAGTTATGGCATTGCATTACAGTAAAATGCAGCATTTGAGAAATACTTTTTTATAACACTTTGTTGTTATTTTTTATGGGGGGCATCAGATTATTGACAATAAAGTTAATGGCTCTGGCGTAATTCACTCTCAGGGTTCTTACAAAATTTACAGCAAGATGTTAGTTAAAATGCTGTTAGTTGTCATACAGTGTGTAGAGCTTGGAACATAACCAAATCTCCTGCCAAAAAAGCATTACAGGAGATCCATAAGGTCAGTTTTGATCAAGCTTTCTTTGTTTACTTTTCCTTTTAAAGGATCAAACTTTTCTGCATAAAAACGTGGAACAGAATCTTTAGGTCCCTTTATCACACTTCATAACTGTTTTGTCAATGAGCAAACTCCATGCCATAAGAACCTTTTATGTGCCCAGGAGATATCATAAAAGATTCTAAATGTGCCCCCTTGCTCTAGACTGGCTGCAAATTTTTACACCTCCTTTTCTAAAATAACTTCAGTTGAGAAGAACAGAGATTTGCTAGCACCAAAGGCAACTCGGAACAATATTTAAAACAAGCATTGGGTTTCTACCAGGAAAAGCACAAAATGTCTGACAAGGAGAAAAATAAAGAAAAGGTAACTTTACATTGAAAAAGGATGTAGCAAGTCTCCTGCTATTGCAAGGATTTCTGCAATTCATTGTGGATGGATTCCAGTATTAGAATGTGCATCAAACCCATTGCTCCAAGTTCCCTTTCTGGCTTGGTGCCCTGAAGGTGTTTTGAATTTCAATTTCCAGAATCCATAGTTAGCACAATCTTATTAGTCAGGAAATTGGAGGGCTGCAGGTCGTGGATGGTTGTTTTTAAAGGTGTCCATGAATGATAAAATGGAAGTTGTTACTATAAACTTGTTTACAGCACACTGGATGTTGGGAGCTTTTGTTTTAGTGGGCAGGGGAACTTAGGCAGAATCGTAAATAGTAGTGAATGATACAAACTAGTATTTTTCCATCTTCATTGATGGGCTCAAATCAAGGGTGTCCCATTTGTCGAGATTCTGTTTTCTGCGGTGACAGCTGTGGTCTATTAAATTGCTACTACAAGTAGTCCTCAACTTAAGATCATTCTTTTAATGCCAATTCAAAGTTAGGATTGCCTTGGAAAAAGTGCTTTATGACTTGTACTCACACTTAGGACTGTCGCACCACCCCTGTGGTCATATGATCACAATTCGGATGCCTGGAAATCAGCTCACATTTATGACTAGTTGCAGCATCCTATAATGCTGATTTTTTTCTTGGGGGGGTGGGGGAGAACAAAAAATAAATATCCATTGAGGAAGCTGAATACTTTTATAACTGCATGACTACATAATTCACTGAACAACTGTCATAAAAATGGTTGTAAAATCAGTTCTGATCTGACTTACAACTGCAATGACTTACAATGGAAATTCCACTTCCAGTTGTGGTAATAAGTCAAGGACTACCTATATTCTACTAACATAAGACTTTTTATTTTGAATAATTGTATCATACTGAAGGATTTTCTCATAAGCATAAGGTTCAATATTGTTTTAACTGATGTGTGTATTGTTTGGTATCTATTAAAGCAAAGAAGCTATTCAAATAATAGAGAAATTGCTCTATACATTGCAAATTCCCCGAGGTCGATTTTTCGTTTGGCACATAATATGAGAGTGATTGATTTCCCCAAATCCCTATAAATGTAAAAGACTTTCCCCAGCACGGAAATTGGAATGGCGGTACTGCCATTATAATTGTCATTGCTGTTGTTGATGATAATTGTGGACAAATTACTGTAGAATAGTTAACTAACAGCTAGGGGGTGGGGATTATAATTTAGATTTTAGATGCTTGGCTGCACGTGCTCTGTCATTGTGCCCAGATTAGCAGAGTGGGATGTTTAAGAAAGACTTTATTTCAGCATCCTCACTGGTAGGTCTGGGGAGAATGTGAAAAAAAAGATTTTCTAGAGAGCTGCTTAAGATGAGTTGCAATTAGTACTTGAATAGGACCTTGGGAAGTTGAGGGCTGCAGACCAGAAATCATAGTCTCTCTCTCTCTCACACTTACAACTGTTGCAGCCTCCCTATGGTCATATGATCTAAATTCAGAGACCTGGAAATTGGCATGTATTTACAACAATTGCAGCAACTGGATTTAGGTGATCATCATTTGTGACCTCCCCAGCTGGCTTCCTACCAACAAAGTCAGTGGGAGAAGACAGATTTGCTTAATGACTGTGTGATTCACTTAACAACTACAGTGATTTGTCTAACAGTGACAAAAACATTGTACAATTGGGAGCAACTCACTTAACAACATCCTTACTTAATCATGGAAATTCTGGCCCCAATTGTGGTTATATGTTGATGGCTACCTATATGCTTATATAAGGAGTCCAGGAGTCCCGTTCAGCTTGAAAGCAATTTTACTTTTTCAGTCATATAAATGGGAATTTACCTAAGGAAAGCCACTCATGTGGCAATGTGTGAAGTAACACTCTGTCTTTGGGTTGGTTTCAGCAGTCATTTTCTAGAATATCTTAATTATATCTTTAATCATGTTTTAATTATATTGCTAGCTATTCTGAGTAGTGGAAAGACAGGACATAAAACCCAAAAATAAATCAAGTCATCAACAGATGGACTCAGGTAATCGCTTGTATTTTTTTTTTTTTTCCGTCCATAAGAAGGAACAGTTATCTTATTGAGCAGTGGATATAATTTTTTCCCCTTTGGTCTGGAAACCTTTCCTTATCTTTATCCTCTAAGATCTTTGAGGAAAGGTTATCGACAGGGATGTCACTGGAGAGGGCAGGAAGAAATTCTAAAGATTCTTCATTTTTTTAGGTTTTGAAATTTTAAAATAGAAAATGTCTGTGTTGGATCTTTCAGAATCTTAGTGTTAACTGTTTTATTGCTCAAAGGGAGAAAAACAGTTAATTGCTTCTGAATTTTGGACATAGCTCTGGAAGATCCTGAGGGTTGCTGAACTTGGGCCAGATCTATTTCAGAGGCCTAAATGCACATTCCTCTCAGAATCAGATTTTGATTGGAGTAGTAAGTTGATTAGATAGACAGGCAGACAGACAGGCAGACAAACTGCCCTGCTGCAGAGAGAATTATCTTGGTCCAATGGCTCGTCAAGCTCTTTTCCTTCTAGCATCATCATGGGTGGGATCTTTCCCAGCCAGACTCCATCTCCTTCCCATATGATTATGATTTATAGCTGACAGTGCTCAGTTCATCCTTTTGGTATAGTCAACTGTGTATCCTGTATTGAGATTATGTCTCATTGACAGCCCTGGGATGAATGATTTTTTAATGATTTTAAATAGTCACAGCCACTAATATTTGGATTTTAATTGGTTTTTAGAAGGGGTAATTCTGTATATTGTTTTAACATGCTGTGAGCCGCCCTGAGTCCCATGGGGAGAAGGGCGGCATATAAATTTTGTAAAATAAAATAAAATAAAAAATAAATGAACTCCCTATGAAGTTTAATCATTTATTTATTTATTTATTTATTATTTAAATTTATATACCGCCCTATCTCCCTTACGGGACTCAGGGCCGTAAACAGGCAATAATAAAAATCACAATAAATATTGAATAAAAAGCCTGCTCTAAAATACCCCATATAAAACCCCTAGCAAAGCCCAATCAAAACTACGCCAGGCCGGCCGCATGGAATAGATGGGTTTTCAAGGCTCGGCGGAAGAGGCGCAGGTCCGCAGTTGTACGTAGGTCGGGGGGTAGGTCATTCCAGAGGGCAGGAGCTGCCACAGAGAAGGCTCTCCCCCTGGGGGTCGCCAGCCGGCATTGTCTGGCCGACGGCACCCTAAGGAGGCCCTCTCTGTGGGAGCGGACTGGTCGAAGGGAGATATTTAGTAGGAGGCGGTCTTGCAAATACCTAGGTCCATTGCCATGGAGCGCTTTAAAAGTTGTTACTAACACCTTGAAGCGCACCCGGAAGGCCACAGGCAGCCAGTGCAGCTCGCGCAGGAGAGGTGTTACATGGGAGTATCTAAAGGCCCCCCAAATCCCCCATGCGGCCGCATTCTGAACTAGCTGGAGCCTCCAGGTGCACCTCAAGGGGAGCCCCATGTAGAGAGCGTTGCACTAGTCCAGGCGGGAAACAACGAGGGCTTGAGTGACCGTGCGTAGGGCATCCCGATTCAGAAAGGGGCGCAACTGGCATATCAGGCCATCATCTTCATTACCGGATGGAACATCATCATGCTGGGGCTAATGAGATGCTACTGGAATGTTCACTCTTCAATGTGGCAGTGTTCACTTTAAGATTGGACATCTTGGCTGTGATGACTCACAAATGCAAAATCTTAGAGCAGTGCTCTATTCAAAGCCCTTTTCTCTCTTCACTCAGTGGGGTTGTATCTTTCTTTCCCTGGTTTGAAAGGAGGAACAGAATGACAAATTACCTTTGGCACATAGCTGTTGACAATAGCAGCATATCTGAACCTCTGTACGACACTGTAATAGAGAAGTGGAGGTAGGGCAGGGAAAAACACAGTGTGATTGTATCAGATTGAGTGTCATTTGTTAGTTGCATAGTATAAATCAGTTACATAAATAACTTATGCACATTATTAATATGATCAGCAAGGGAGAGAACTCAGGACTATGTTTTTGTAGCAATCTCAAGACTGAAAAATACTATTTAGGAGATTAGACAAAACAGCATTTTAACGTATAGATTCCATTGCTACTGAAATTTGGGTAGCAGACATTGATGTTGTTTTTATGGCTTTTGCAAAGATTTCACATTTGCTTTTTAGCTTAACTATATAAAGTCAGAAGACGAGCTACGGCTATTTATGTTAGCAAGATAAAGCTTTCTCCCTTCCAGTCATCCTTTCCTTAGATTGAATTGGCTGCTGGCTATTGCTACCAATCACACCACTATTGCTTGGAATTTTGAAACAATGCAAATGCAAAAGTTAAACTCTTGTCTATGTGACGAACCCACCCACATTTGTTCAAGTTCTTGTTAAGAACAAAATGGAAAAGAATGGTACTTTTCACTGAAGCCTCCTTCAGTTGAGCAGCAGTCCATATATCCATGCTCCTTCCAGACACGGTCAACATTACCTTATATTTCAAGCATTACAAGAGTCTATGCCTCTTAGCTTTGTTCTTTCTAAGTGGTAGTAGCAGTAGACTGTAGGAACATGTCAATACTTTGAGCTAGTCTTGACAAAAAGTACCAACCACGAATAGTAACACTACCTTTATTAATAGCAGAATCTTGAAAATCTGAATGTACTTCTCCCCTCCCTTACTTTTACTCACCCAAAAACTAAGGAAGGTCCCTTCTCAGACATTTTCTCCATCTCCATTCCTCCTTTGGACTCAGTTTTTGTTTATCTGACCATTGCCTAGACCAGAGGTGGGGAACCTTGGCTCTTTTATGACTTGTGGACTTCAACTCCCAGAATTCCTAAGCCAGCATGGCTCGCTCAGGAATTCTGGGAGTTGAAGTTCACAAGTCATAAAAGAGCCAAGGTTCCCCACCTCTGGTCTAGGCTTTGGTTCTTCTTCCTATTTCCCAAGGTCATTCCTACCTACCATTGTAGAACTATGGCAAGGGTTGCTGGAAATTGTCCCTCTTGGTGTAGGTACAATGAAGCCTTTGAGTCCGGTGATCTCATTCAGTATGAGGCCATTCTCTATATTCTTGCTGCCATATTGTTGACATCTGTGATGTCTGTTCTTAACCATTTTCTCAATAAACCAAGGAAGTCCTTTGGATTGGCAAACAGGGGGAAGTCATTTTGGAATAATTTTGTCCAAGGTCATAGTTAGGAGACAACCAAAGTCTTGAAAGATCTATTCACCAGAACATTGGAAAATGTTCTGGGTGCCCTCTAAAAAATGCATGGTTCTATTAGTTACATGAGATGGACTCATCAAACATATTCCTCCTCCCTGTAAAGCAGGGGTAGTCAACCTTGGCTCTTTTATGACTCGTGGACTTCAACTCCCAGAATTCCTGAGCCAGCTATGCTGGCTCAGGAATTCTGGGAGTTGAAGTCCACGAGTCATAAAAGAGCCAAGGTTGACTACCCCTGCTGTAAAGGATGGTGGCATCAGTTGCCTCAAGAGCAATGAGAGAGAGATCTAACCATACAAAGATAAAGATGGGTTATCTGTGGAATGGTACCGCTCTGCATGTGGATATGTTTTGTGATTAGGTTTAATTTGTCCTTTTAGTCCTTTACAGTAAGGACTAAAGTTGATGCACATCCAGTTTGGATCAACCTGGATAATTCCAGCTGAAATTGAATGCAGTCTGGGAAACACTCCAGTCTGGAATTTATCACCACAATCAGAATGCATAACTTTCTGTACCATCACACATTGTTCCTGGCTGACGTGCAAAGAACGACAGCATACATGGTGGGGAAATAGGGTAAGACGTTATTGTTTTCTGGCCATTAATCCTTTTATTAATTGAAGCTGCTTCTTGTGTTGCTTGAGTGAGCAGGGCTTGCTCAATTCCCCCATTACTCTTCCTGAAGTTTCTGAAAATATGACGGGGTCTTTTGAATGACTAAACTAAAGGACAAATGGCTCTTCATGGTTTCCTTCTTGGAAATGAAGATGGGTTGGCTGTGAATGTGAGCACTTTTACTTCACTTAGCCATTGTCAGTGCAGCATCTAACTTTAATAAACATTCAAGCAGATATCCTAATTGCCCCCTTCCCCTCCCTTTCCCCCCCTTTTCATTACAATTTCAGATTAAAACGACTCCCAGGAGACCCTTGGAATCTTGTCCCCACCACATGTATTTCTTCAAGTACTGCTACTGCTTTGTTAAGTTACACACAAAAAAAGGATTTTTATTGCTTAAATGAGCTCCCAGCTAGGGTGGCTTAATATACTAACTAATTGATTTTTAAGGCTGGAAAAGCAGTGAAGTTTAATAGCATTTGCCAATTCAGCTAGAAAATAGAGGGAGAGTTGCTTGCAGACATGGCTGAAAGAGAATCTTTTGCTTCAAGTGCAGATGTAGACTCTAGACCCTGGACTAATTTTCTTCTCTTATTTAAAATATTCATACCCGGTTTCTTTCATAACCTTGATGCAATTTACAACATTAAAGCCACCTGAAGATGGCACGCACAGTTGAAAATGGTAACATAACTATTGCTTTACTCATCATTAAAGATAGTAGAGAGTAAAGAAGCTTTCTCAGGGTTGGGGCCAACCTCTGTGTGTCCAACCTCTGATCTGAGAAATGGGCACGAAGACTGTCAAAAGCAGAAACAGGACAGAAGTGAAAAATCTTGACATTTTCAGCCATTCAGAATACTATACAGTAGAGAGACAGTTTTCCTAACTGTCTTGCTTGCTTGCTTATTGTAAGTATAGCATTTGATTCCCATTCTTTCTTACTTACTTACTGATTTGGATTTATGCCTTTTGAACTAAGGGGTGAGATAGTTGAAATTTGAAGTGGGATAGTTATATATCTGGGTGATGATGTGATTTTCAAATAGTGTCAAATTGAGGGCTCCATTGTATATTGTATCTGAAATGTTTACATGTTCCCACTTTATAGATCCAACGAAACTATTGGGTGGTGATGGGGTAGCAGGAATCTGACTAAATAGATATATTTTTATTCAGTGTTTGTACTATATTTATGTAGCACTTAAAATTGCAATTACTCAACAGATTAAGGGGTGGGGAAGTAGGGCCTGGAAGCTGATCCTGTCCCTATGGAATAACCCCTTTCTGAGACACAAATCACCCCAACAAAAACTTGTCTCTTCGGAGATGAAGACTCATGCTTGGGATTGCTTTTAATCCTTAATTGCAACCTCAGGCATCACAGACCAGTATGTCTGTGCCATATCCGTTTTCAGATGTTGGCGATCATGTTGGCGATCCTGTTTTTATCAGCAGCCGCACGAAAAAGTGCTGCTGAGTTTTGTCCAAACCAGTCCCTTAGATTTTGAAGCCACGATGTTCTTCTTCTGCCTGGACCTCGTTTGCCTTCCATCTTTCCCTGGAGGATTAAATGGAGCATGCCGACACAGAAACAAATATGAACAGAAACAAATATGAACAAAAATTAATACAAGAGAAATTTAGTTTTCAGGATACATAAACTACCATATTCAGAACTTGGCAACATTGTAAGTGGCCTGAAAGTTCACGTTGGGTAATAACTACCCAACTGTAGGGTACTGTAGGAGAAGAGCAGGCAGAACTGGAAGACGGAGTTAAGTGAATCATCAGCCTAGAGTTATGTACCCACAAATGGTCGTAGGTCCAAACCCTTAACAGTAAGTTAAGACAATTGATAAAATGTACATTTAAATAGTCCATCAAAATCAAAATAAAATCATTAAATCACATCACAACAACATTGGCATGCTATTAAACAGCTGGGAAGAATAAAACTAAAGATAGTAATCAGTAGATCCAAATTGACTGAATATATACGCATCCCCTTTGCCTGAGTTATGGTTTATAAATCACAACACACCGAGCCCATAATCAAACGAAATCACATAATGGCTGAACGTGAGATGTGAATAAGGCCAGATAGTCTTTGGATGCTTCATAGTTGGTGGTTTTCCAATACCTGTTTTATTCTTGGGGCACTCTGTTAAGAATGCACTCTGCAGTCAGCTTCAGGACAATTTCTAGATTACTGAAGGCATAATGGTGATTTTATATTTCCAATACAAATTCATACTTGGAAAAAGAGGTTAAGTACTATTTTTAGAAGGAATTCTTTTTTTTAAAAAAAAGAATAAACTCTTCAAGAGGCCCTAGTGCAGGGGTAGGCAACCTTGGCTCTTTTATGATGTGGACTTCAACTCCCAGAATTCCTGAGTCAGCTGATTCAGGAATTCTGGGAGTTGAAGTCCACGAGTCATAAAAGAGCCAAGGTTGCCTACCCCTGCCCTAGTGAAATCTGAGTAGTGCCACTCTGCAGCATGTTTCATCTTGGCTTTCAGCATAAAAACAACAAATAAGATGCTTGGACTTAAAACTGTGACTGTTGGGATAATCCATCTTAAAGTGCAGGTTAGCTGAACTTTAATTGACTGCTGCTAATTGGAGAGCAAAATGCTAGCTTTTAGTTAGTTAATCTTTCCCTCATCTTTTACACAGTTCTGCCCACATGAATCTATTTGCAGATCACACAGTCATTAAATCTGTTTGGTTTTGGTAGAACACACCACCCTTCCCACCCAAATATTGGCCATTAATGATCTGTGAGAAAATTGTAGTTTCGGTGCCAAACCAATTTGATTAAAAGGTTCTCCCCTCCTTGGATAAGATTTGATCCTTCCCCATGCTTGGAGGATGAACAAATAGGTGTAAATTAGAAAGCCGTAGAAAGGGAAGAAAGGATTTTACAAGGACACTTGGAAGTCCTTAAAAAAACAACAACTTACCTTTCCATTTGATGCTGTGCAGCTTCTCTCCTCACATCAATGTTTATTGGGTTGTAGGTTTTATTTTTATCCTGCATGTGTTGCTTAGCTGATTATATTTCATCAGTGGAGCTGAGCCATCAAAAGAAGAAAAGATATTCTCATAGCACTTGGAGTTTTATTCATATGGTGAACTGGGTCTAGCTTCCCCCCTTTCTACTCCACATCTATTGTTTTAAAAAAGGCTGGGTAGCCAATTCTCATGGATGGTTTGGTTAGGTTTTTGGCAGCATTATAATTTAGATAGATACAGTATAACTGCTCAATTTGCAAAAGTGACTCTAGATGACCTAGAAACACAACAACTGGAATAGAATAGAATAGAATAGAATAGAATAGAATAATGAAAGAATAGAATAGAATAGAATAGAATAGAATAGAAGAGAAGAGAAGAGAAGAGAAGAGAAGAGAAGAGAATAATGAAAGAATAGAATAGAATAGAATAATGAAAGAATAGAATAGAATAGAATAGAATAGAATAGAATAGAATAGAATAGAATGGAATGGAATGGAATGGAATGGAATGGAATAGAATGGAATTAAGAGCAAGATAAGTAACCAGGGTGAACTAATACATATGCCATTCAGAGGTCTTATACCCTTATTAGATTCATTCCACAATCTGGTTTAATGACTAAGATTACATGAAATTATATTGGCAGAAATCTGTCTGTCTGACTATCTGTCCATCTGTCTATTTAACTATCTAGTTCAATCTCTCAAATTCCAAAAACTGAAAGTAGGAGTGTGTTTGCATGGGAAGGGGGACAGACCAGAATGATTCTTTTTTTTTAAAAAAAGAGAGAGATCTTTTCTAGCATATTTTTATTATTATTACCTGTTTTGATATGTCAAGGGATATTTCCCTAACTAGAAGAAGCAAATATTGTTTGAAATTTTTCTTCCATTCTCCTCCTGCTTGTAGTGCTCCAAGGAGAACTAATATTATTAGAAAATCCGTTGTAACCAACTGATTGGGATCTGGATTCTCTTATAAGGCATCTCATTTGCCTTTATCTGCACAGCTCATAGCTAGTACTGTTCTCTTCATGCCGTGTTATTTCTGTCCTTTTTTTATCATTAAAATGTCAGTGTTCCTCAAAAATGCACTGTAAAAATGAAAACATGGGCTTTCCCCCCCTGAAATTTGTTTTTCCAGCCAAAGAATTTGACTGTTTTTAACATATGATACTATCAACATTGTGACTATTTTCTGTTGTCTGAACAAGTATAGATGAAAGCCAAACTTAGTGGTTCATAGACAATGGCATTGGTATGAAGCTTGGGGCTGAGAAGCTACTGAGAATGCCTTTTGCACTTTTGAATAAAGTTGAAAAATGACAATATGACTGCAGAATAAAAGACTGTAGAGCAACTCCACCTTAATTCAGATTAAATGATTTTAATTAATGGGTATATGTGTATATATATATATATATACAGTATCCTCATTTTGAACACACTTGCACTTTGTGTCCTGTGAGTTACCTTTGCTCATCTAACTATCTTTGAGCTTACATTGCTAATAACTGGTTGTGTTTTCTGATGCCAGGATGAAGATCCTTGTCTTGCCTTTCTCTTTTAAGACATAAACATGAAATTGGAGGAGTGTGAAAATATTTTCAAATGTAATTTCTCATGCAAGATCATTTTCTGAGCTATTTTTCTAATCAAAGTACACTTGCAGCAGCATACTATTCCCAACATTCTTTATCTGTTTCTGTTATTCCATCTTTCCCTGGTTTCTGAAACTTCTTAAGAAGTTAGTCAAAGCTGAGTCATGTCCACCCTGTTTAAGAGGTCATGGTTTTGCTCCTGTGTGTTTATTGTTATTAGTCTTTTAAGAATTGTCTTCTCCAGGCTAGGCTTCCATTGGGACGGCCTTTCTTTACGGTATTAAGTTTTGAAACTACCAAAGCCGTTACTAAACAGAGAACAAAAAAGTGTAAAACACCCCTTGGATTTGTCACTTGTCCCAACTGATTTTAAGCTGGATAAAAGAACTGTTCCCTGAAGCCAGATGGTTATATTTTTCAATATAACAATCCCAATTATAGAAGAGCCTTCATAATACTAAGATATACCATGATGCCTTTCTTATGGCAATATTGTCTCTAAGAGAGTTGTCTATTATGGCTCTGGAGAGATTGAATCAGCAGAACATGGCTTCCTAAGCGCTGTGCATTCTATAAAGATTTTTGGCACTCCCTCAGTGTCCATATTTTATTGTCCTTCCAAGATTATCATGATATTTCCCACAACACATTCTGAACCGGCCATCTTCGTTCTTCATTTGTAGACTACACAGTGCCTTATATAGTCTTTTGGCAGACTATAGTTCTGTTTCCCAATTTCAGCACACAGTACAGCTGACTCTTGCAGACTATCTGCACAGTTAGGGTCATCTTTTCTTGTTTCGCCTTTTCTTGCCTTGGTTTTCATTTTCTTGATGTGGAACAGAGTGTCTGAAAACCATCAAGTCCTCCCAGACGACAAGTGCCACCCCACCCCACCTCACTTCACCCTCCGCTGTGCTTTCAACACAACCGAACATGTCTTAAGTGCCGAACATGTCTTAAGAGGGAATCCCCATCCAGGTCTCTATTAAACACACCAGGTTGCCCGCATTATCTATAATTAAACCATGTTTGAGAGTAAATTTATTACATATTGGCCTGCTGTTCAGAAGTAGCCTCCAGAGCCCAGAGTCACTCAAGATCCAGTGACCTGGCCTTGGGAGGAGATACAGAAGATGAGATTCAGTAAATCCAGTGTGTCATTTCTGCTTGTTAATTCAGACCCAGAGAGAAAGTGGGAGTGGGGGAGAGGGCTGCAGTGCCCTATAGGAAGAAAAACATGCTGTCTCTTGATTGGTTCTCATTGAATTTAATTGTTTGTCTGGGATAAATTTGTTCTTTGATTCTTAGACTGGCTAATTTGTGTAAATGCATGATTTAGTCATTGACTAAAATTAAATGATTGGATTTAATGTATTGTTACTCAACAATCGTATGAAACAGTCTGGCTGACAAGTTGGTGATCAGCTAGGCATGATTCATCTTTACAACTGAATAGAGCTTTGCACCTGGATCCACTCAACTCTATAATGGTTTCTTAACTAGTATCATTCTGGCACCATCATTTTCTTATCCCTTGGCAAATTATGATTTTTTTTTCATATAGAGATTAGCTGTTTGGGGGGAGTCTTCATGTACCACAAAAATAGGTCAGCCAAGGGATGCACAAGAGCCATGGTGGTGCAGTGGTTAGAATACAGCACTGAATTATTGCAGGCTAATTCTTCTGACTGCCAATTGCCAGCAGTTTGTCAGTTCGAATCTCACCAGCTCAAGATTGACTCATCCTTCCGAAGTTGGTAAAATGAGGACCCAGATTGTTGGGGGCAAATATGCTGACTCTGTAAACTGCTTAGAGAAGGCTGTAAAGCATTGTGAAGTGGTATATAAATCTAAGTGCTATTGCTACTTTACCCATCCTGATCTAAAAAATAAAGTAGATGGCTATTATGAAAAGAAGATCTTGGACTCAGGGGTCCACAGAGGAGGGTAAGCGGTTGAAAAAAGTCCAATCAGGCTGTGATTGAAGCCCTGAGCATTTTTAATGTGCATCACATATGTAACACATATAAAAAGGGGCAGGGTTTCAGTCATGTGGTTTGGCCACCCTCCTTCCTTTTTTGACCAGTAGTAGCACCACTTCTGCTAGAGTTGAAAGTCCAGGCTAAATCTTGAATTCACAGTGGTTACAGTAAGCAATATTGAGAAATTTGTCTTGGGCTGTTTACCAGGCACAAGCCTTAATTCTTCTTTTAATTTTCAAACTTCAGTTCTTTGTTTGCTCCTAGGTCTTTTCAGAAAACACAGTATGGATTTGATATTCTGATATTCTGAAAGTATGATGTTTACAGAAGCATCTTTGTGGCCATTGTTAAAATGGTGAATTAAAAAATGATCTCCCTTGCAGGGCTTGTTGTATGAAAGGTCAGCATGCTAAGGATGTGTAGATGGGCAAATTTCTGATTCAACCAGAGGTGCAATTAGCTGCTTATCCCCAGGAGAGCTTTGACCTTGAGATCTTTGAATGGAAGCCTGCTCTGATATACCACATGTTTTGTAGTGATGGTTCTTGATCCTGGAAACAATAGGAATATTAAAGTACACACACACTGACATGCAGGCATATGAATATTTGTGTGCCTACAAACATGCAACAATTGTCCTTGGATTCCCACTTAGTTATAATGGCGGCTTGTTTAATTAAATTTGGAGATGAGCAAAATGGTCACCTCTTGTTTTAGTAATCCATCCCCCTCCTCAGTCGTTCTGCAAAGCATTTTACAAGCAATAGAGGAGCATTTTGTCTGTTATTGTGTGGCCATCATGTTTTGTGGGGTTTTAGGGGGGGAGGGTATTGATTCTTGTAGCACAATTCTTGCTGACAGCAGCATAATCTGTCTCCAGAGTTCCAGTCCCACTCTGGCACTCAGTCTCTCCATCCCTAACATTGAAAAATTGTGCCTGCATATGTCATCCAACATGCTGAGTCCTTCACTAAATTGGTCAGACATGTCAGTGATAGGGAAGTATTTCTCCAGTAGGTGTTGATGAAGATCTGGGAGAATGGCTTTTTGAAGAAAACAGAAGTATCCTTGTTCTCGGGGAGCACTAGATGCATTTCTGATTAAATGACCATTTTGTGGGATCACTCACAAAAGGCTGTCCAGGGAGTAGATGAACACCAAGTGACCAGAGGACAAACTGGTCATGAACATCACTTTTTCAAAATCTCCAAAACGCTTGTTGGCCCAGGTTTATCTTTCTCTTTTTCAGAAGTGGTGCTTTGCCAACCAAAGCACAGAGCTGTGGATGCCTGCCATGTTTATTTACTAAGTAATCTTGTAAAGGCTTAGTAGGCCCCATGCCAGTCCTAAAGGTTGGTTCTTTGCTTGGCAGCAGTTAAAAAGAAGAAGAAAAGAGAAGGCAAATTATAAATAGAATCTGTTGGATGTTAGTGACAGTGTTGCAAGCATCATGCAGGTGGATCATCTGAGAAGTATCAGATGACCCACCTGGGTTCAAACATGCCTTTGTAGTCACAAAGTTTAAACATTGCCCCATTTTTGTTAGAGTGTAGACCAGGGGTAGTCAATCTTGGCTCTTTTATGACTCGTGGACTTCAACTCCCAGAATTCCTGAGCCAGCCATGCTGAGGGGAAAGGGAGAGGTTGCCATGCTGACCCATGCTGGCTCAGGAATTCTGGGAGTTGAAGTCCACAAGTCATGAAGGGGCCATAGTTCCCCCATGCTGGCTCAGGAATTCTGGGAGTTGAAGTCCACGAGTCATGAAGGGGCCATAGTTCCCCCATGCTGGCTCAGGAATTCTGGGAGTTGAAGTCCACAAGTCATAAAGCGGCCTAGGCCTAGGCCAGAGGTAGTCAACCTTGGCTCTTTTATGACTCGTGGACTTCAACTCCCAGAATTCCTGAGCCAGCCATGCTGAGGGGAAAGGGAGAGTTTTCCAAGCTGAGCCAGGCTGGCTCAGGAATTCTGGGAGTTGAAGTCCACGAGTCATAAAAGTGCCAAGGTTTTCTACCCCTGGTCTACACTCTAAGCTACAGTGGAAAAATCTCCCAGGTTTGGCTTTGTTTTGTTTCTTTGCCAGCAGAAATTTTAAAAAAAACTTGGAAAAGATTATTTTAAAAAAAACAGTACAAATGCTCAGCTGAGAATAATGTCCTGAGGTATCAGGCAAGATAAGGAAAATCTTTATTAAAAAGAGGCGAGGGGGAGTGTTTTTGATAACAATTTCATTTCCCTGCCTTTGTTGGTTTAACAACCCTGGCCTTTCCTTAACACCAAGATTTTACTCTCTTGTTTTATTTGCTTTGCCTTGGGGTATGGCAAACTGCATGTTGCTAGTATTTTAATGTTGACAGAGATTAATTGGACAGAAATGGAAACGTGCACGTCTCCTCACAGATGCACAGATGTAGATATTTGCAAGCTTCAAATATATAAACTTGCAGTTTGTCATGAACTGCCTCATTCAGTAGGCAGCTGCTATTGCATTTAACAAATGTTTCCACACTAGAGCTGCTAATAGAATATATGCAGAGATGATGTTGAATGAACAAGAGAAAACATAAACAGAAGTTTTGTAAGGTCATTTCTGGGATCTAATTGAGTTTCACTTATTTGGGAATAGAACTAGACACTCCCTCTGATTTGCATGAAAATTAGAGGAGAAAACCTACATAATAAAGCTGCAGAAGCAGCTTTCAGTCTTGAAAACATAGCAAGAAAAAAAAATCAAACATAGCAGCAATCAGATTTTTATGAACGTTACACAGATTTCTCAGTCACTTCGGTTCAAGAGCTGTTCTTTAAATGAACTAACCTATATAGTAAAATTGTCTTACAGATGCATAGAAGGATAATTTGTTGAGTCGATGAATTTAAACTACTAATTTGCCCTCTTAGTGCCATTTTTGTGGACACAGGCATTTTTGAACTTCATATTCTTTATTGTTGTTGATAATAATCTTACAAAGCAATTTATATAGCTGTCCATCTCACAGGTGTGAGTCTGGCTGGCACACATAACAAATATCTTTGTATAAAAGATATCACTAAGTTGAGGCTTTCTGCATGCAGAGTTTTTTTGTTATATGGGAAATTTTAGGCCACCCAGATTCAGCCAAAGACAGATAATATCCCTGTAGGCTTTGACTTCTTTCCCTAATTTATATTGCACTGTGGCTCTCTGTAGCATCAGCTGAATATGCTCTTTTCGCTGGTTTTTCTGTATGATTCCTTGTAAATAGTCCCCCTAAAGAGCAAAACATTGTAAGTAATTTATAGTATTGATGCTTCATTATTACCTGGTCCAAGGTCAAAATCAGAGGTTAAGAATGACCACTACAGTTACATAGACTTAGATTTAATTTCAGAATAAATTCATCATAGACAAAAGGGCACCTAAATAAGCAATTGATAAGTTGGTCCAGAAGTTAAAAGCTAAATTAATTTAAGTCCTAGGTCAGTGGTGGGATTCAGCCAGTTTGCACCATTTTGGCAGAACCAGTAGCTAATTTTTTGTTGCCCAGGCCCAAAATGGACTTCTGGAAGCAGCATCCACACAGAGAACCGGTTGTTCACATATTTGAATCCCACCACTGTCCTAGATGCTGTTCCACATGCAACATCCAGAAGATGAAAGCATGAATTTCATAGTCCAAGCAGCAATGAATCAATACTCTCGAGAGATCTATCATTCAAGATTCAAAACACAACAAGGAACAACATCAAAATGCATGTTTTCAGTGTTTCAGAACATATGTTTGCTTTTGATAAGTTTGTGTTGGTAGGATGGCTACAAAACAAAGCCTGTTGTTTGATATTGATACAGTAATTGGTTAGATGGAGGGGAAGCGTCTACATAAAGATTGACCATAAAGATTATTTTTATTTAAAGGATGACAACATCCTTTTTAGGGAAAAAAAGTGTCTTTCTTCCTGGCTTCTGTATATGCAGGTTTTGTTTTATTTATTTTCAGACTAAGAGAGATGCTAATTAAATTGATTTTTTTTTTAAATAGTTCTTTGGTCTTATGTTGATTTAGTACTTCAGTGTTTAAAGCAAAATATTCTTTCTTGATGAAAAAAGGGGAAATGCTTTTGATAACAAATTCTAGTTGCTCTTTCACTTAGTGAGAGGAAAGCTGTATTCCTAATATTTCCTAGGAGAGTTTTTTGTTTCCGACTTTTATTTTATTCCTATGCCCAATTTTTCAGCAAGTATGGTGACTGGCAGCAGCCAGCATAGACTGCCTCATCAGCTATTCTTCTAGTTCTGGAATGAAAACCATAATCTAGCTGTCAACGCTGCAAATACTGTATATTCTTGCTTTGACAATATGCAGAACTGTCTGGTATTTTTATAGTTAAACCAGGCAACAGGGAAAAGGGAGGAGAATAAGGATAGCCCGGGAAAAAGAAACT
>NW_015387275.1:165213-170703 GCF_001527695.2 Protobothrops mucrosquamatus | reverse complement strand
AGTTAATTGGAAGATGTGAACCATGACCCCAAAATAGAGGCAGGGAAAAATGCTTGGAATGTATGCGTAATGGAAGAGAAGCCAGACCTAAGCATTTCCACCATGCTGTACTGACGTCTCTGTAACCTTAATAAATGCTTTTAGGAGAAAATATGCCTGAAAGTCCTTTTAAGTGTTTCGTTAATCAGACACATGACACTAGCTAGGTTTCTTTACCATTTGTTTCTAAAGGTTTAACTGACTGCCAGAACGTGCACATCAGGCTAAGCCATAATGTGATTTATTTTCAATGTATATTATTCTGGTTTATAAACAATGGGATTGCTGCTGTGTGAATACAGCTAATTATTGTTTATCCAGGAAATCAGGATCAAGCAAGCCATGTTAATTAGTTAAGTGCATTTCTAAGCAAAATGGAATTTGGACTCTCGGCTTGTTTTTACCTTCCTAGAGCCCACCAGGTTAACTTTGTTTAGGGGAAAGCATTTAGTCAGTTTCTGCTGTTCCACTAATTGCCTTCCAGGCTTTAATTTAGGAAAGATACTTGGAAAAAAATATCCTTCCAGTGTTTCCCGCATTACAGAGCCAAGGGAATTTACCTTCCATTTCTTAAAGTGGCCTGAATCCTGTGATTATTTCCCACGAAAGCCCCTCGACTTTTTTTTCACTTTTCTGGGTGAACATTTTCTTGTGTTATTTTGGTAGATATGGATTCCATGAGCTGACTGCCATTCCTAGTACTCTTCCTCTCATTGGCCTCCTTGCTTTCCAGAGGTCTGGTTGGGAATTTGCTTTCAAATTCAAAGCGGCTTTCGAAGGGGACAATATTCTGGAAAAATGAGAAGATGGGTTCCACCTATTTATTTATGTATTTGTTATTTATTAAATTTAGATGTGACCTTTTTCAATTTTTGGTGTTTTGAATCAATGGCGCCTACTTAAATCACTTAAGATTTGCAGATGTTGTTCTTTTCTTCTCACAAGACCCCAAAGAGTTTGTTGTGATGAACCTATTTTGATGTAGTGCAGCGGTTCTCAACCTATGGGTCGCGACCCCATTTGGGCTCGATCGACCATTTCACGGGGGTCGCCAAGCAAGGCTGTCCGCCATTTTTTTCCTTTTCCGGCGGGTGCCTTACCTCCCTTGGGCTGGGCCAGCTGGTGGTCGGCCTGCTCCGTCTCTGCCGCTTGCCAGCTACGCCTAGGCCGGCGCAGGGGGCGAAACCATGCATGCGCGGCGCTCCCGGGCAGGAAAAGTCCTTGACTTACAACCAGTTGGGTAGTCCTCGACTTACGACCGGTTTAGTCCTCAACTTACGACCGGTTTAGTCCTCAACTTACGACAGGTTTAGTCCTCGACTTACGACCGGTTGGGGGTCGCGGCATTAAAAAGGTTGAGAACCACTGATGTAGTGGTTAAGGGACTATGTTGAAACTCAGAGGCAGTGACTTCTAGTCCCTCCCTTAGGCATGAAGCCAACTGGGTGACCTTCAGCCAGTCACTCCCTCTAAGCCCTAGGAAGGAGGCAATGGCAATCAACTTCTTGCCATTGAAAATTACAGGGAAAATCTTGCCAAGAAAATTGCAGGGACTTGTCCAGGCAGTTACCAGAAGTCAAAAACTCACTTGAAGGTACCAAAGGAAAAAGAAAGAAGAAAAAATAAGGGGAAAAATGCTGTGCTTGGCCAGTGTGAAGAAAAATGGATTGAGATCCTGCTATAGTAGAATACTCTAAATTATGTGTAATGTCCTCTCTTCTTCCTTGTCTTCAGATTTGCGTATGACATAACTGGACATAAAGCTCATATAGCAGTGATGGCGAACCTTTTAGAGACCGAGTGCCCAAACTGCAACCCAAAACCCACTTATGCATCGTTGGGTGCTGGGTGGGTGTGGCCCATTGGGTGGGTGTAGCCAATTGGCTGGGCGTGGCTGCGGTGGTAACGGCAGAAGGGTGGGACTAAAAAGTTCAATCAATCAATTCCAACTTTGCAAGATCTTTTTTTCCCCGCGAGAAGTTGAAATTGACTGATTGAACCTTTTTTTTTTTTTTGCACATGGTGGCGGAGGCCTAAAGGGAAAAGGTTTTATAAAACCCAGCTGAAGGCCTAGGACTGGGGCGACGGCATGCGTGCCCACAGAGAGGGCTCTGAGTGCCACCTCTGGCACCCGTGCCATAGGTTCGCCGTCACTGTCATATAGCAAGACTTAGGTGTAAATTACCTGAATCTGGAGTCAGACTGGAAGTTAGTATATTCTATTTACTTTAGGTTGTAGCCTTGTGAATCATACTCCACTGAGCTTTATTTCACCCTGTCATTGCTTATGGTACTCTACAATATTCAGGGCAAAGAAAGAGAAGACAAAGATTTAAAAAAAAAATCTTACAATAAGATAGTTGGAATTTGATGGAATTGATTGGAAGAATTTATTTCTTCTGTAAGTAAGTGTCATTCTGAGGCCTGGTGCGGTCCAAATCAAAGTTCAGTGGCTGAATTGGGATCTGAAATCTTCTTATTAATTCAGACTTTTTCTAACTTACTCATAAAGCAGCCTATGACAATATATCCCGGTTGTGACACCATTGGACTGAAAAGGCATCAGAGGAACTGAAATGGATGATGCGTCTGAAAAATTGCAGAAGATATATAGTGGCAATGACAACAGAAAGTGGCCTTGGGCCTACCCAGAAGGAACATCTGTCAAAATTGAAAAGAAGAAAGACAGACAGAGCAGGAGAGCATAGCAAACATAAAGTATATTTTGGAGTCTGATATGGCCCAGATAGTCTTACATCAACTTGCTGACAATAGGTTATATATGAAAAAAGAAATCTGGAAGACTGTTTTATTTTCTAAGTGAGAATCCTGGACAGTTTTTTTGTAGAAATATGAGAGGTGTTCTTTTTATTATATGTTTTTCTTGCTGCAACTTATTGCTGATTCTACAGCACTTCACCCTTAACTCAAGTTTTTACCTTCACTTGGCAGAAGCTTCACATGCACGGCTTGACCAGATTAGAATATTTATTGCAGAAAAGTGTGAAATCACTCATACAACAGCTGATTACCCACTGTGATACAAAGTTGCCAGGGAGTTTTATATATTTAGATAGGTTTAAACTCAACACCTTTTCATTTTGGATTAATGGACGGGCAAACACAGTTTTGGCACCCTTGAATTGGAACAGTTGTTCAAGGGTGCCAAAACTGTGTTGCCCGTCCATTAATGGGCATTGCTAGGTTAGGATCTGCTAGTATCCACCTTACTAGCATCAGTTTTTACATACACACCACTAGGAATACTTAACAAAACTTTTACAATTTCAGATTAAAAAACCTGTTATCTATATCTCTTGGCACTTCTCCAAAGTTCATGTTTTTTCCAAATGTTGCAGCCTCATAAAAATAGGCATTTAAGTATACATTTTGTATGTGTGGGAGAGAGACAAATGGATGTGTAGTTGTGTAAAGGGAGTATATAAAATGACCATCTAAAAGTTATGTGGGTGGAAAAGAGGGAAGAACTGGCCATTTGGGCTCTTCAATAACTATGCAGTTCAATTCAATACAAATAGAACAAAGACAAGAATTCGAATACCCTAGATCCATAATACAGGAAAAGAAGGTTATGCTATTAGTTGAAAACGAATGATGCCACAATTGCACTTTGTAGTTTACTCATTGGGTACTCATGACAAAAGCCTAACATTAACATATCTAGGAAAATGCAGATATTTCAGTCATTACCAGTGCTAGTCATGGATGCTCCTATGGTCAGAGATCCAAAATTTGGAACAGAATCCTTAGCATCATATTAGTGGATCACATAACTTATGAAAGGATCCACTAGCAGTGCTACAACCAGCCAACAATACTGTTGAGACATCAAAACAGGGACTGGGATGATTTGGGCAAATTTGCAGAATGTTCCAGTTCACTCCCCAAACAAACTATTTTAGAGAACACAATCCCACTGATGGAAGTTCAGTGCAGGCACCTTGGAAAAAGCAATTGAAACCGATCTACCCATTGTAGATTAGATAATTATGCTTGGCAACACATTGCATAATGTCTGTAACAATATATTGTCTGCAAAACTGCTCAGCTTCTTTTCAAGGAAAATCAAAAACTCTTTTGGGATATGTACAGTATGTACACTGCCTGCCTGCCTATCATCTATCTATCTATCTATCTATCTATCTATCTATCTATCTATCTATCTATCTATCTATCTATCTATCTATCTATCTATCTATCTATCTATCTATCTATCTATCTATCTATCTATCTAAAGCACTTGCACACACTTTCCTTTTTTTTTTTCTAATATGGCAATGATAGTGGAGTGATGGGAACAATAAGCAAATACCCAGAAATCATATAATCTTTTCAAGATCTCCCAAGTATTCTTCAGAGCCATGAGATTTACTGTCTTCAAACATTTGTATGTTCTTGAGCTATGTTTAGATTTAGAGGTTAAAAAGTGTTTGGATCTTTTAAAATGCAGCTAATCTGTGTTAAGGATCCCCAAATCTTCAGTTAGATTTGTTAAAAAGGAAACTAAAAAAACCCATCCAACTGAACATCCTTTTTAAGGCTCCTAACAAACAGCAAATTCTAGTTGATGCTCAGATTTTTTTCTAGAGGGACACCTACTTCCTTCTGGCCATCTCATAAAAACAACTTGTTAACAGATAAATCTTTAGGAGCTAATAAAAGACCTCCAGGAATGAGGTTGGATATTCTTTATCCAGTTAGAGTAGTTTCATATTAAGGCAAGAGAAAATTCAACCAAACTGCTAAGCATGATTGTCAAAGCACAACTGTTGTGACCAAAGCCTCTGTCATTGTGTGGTTAACTGCAATATCTGGTTTAATAGAACTTTAGTGTTAATGGATTAGAAATCCCCAAATGACAATAGTTGAATATACCAGTTGTCTCTCCCTGTGTGTAAATACCAAGAGATATCTGAGTAGCTATAATCTCCCACATGGATAAATTCAGAACTCCAGGAAGGACCTAAAGGAAATCCTGGTCAGAATAATTTAGCACTTGTTTTATGCCATTCCAGCTTAATAATATAGCCCTCCCAATAACTGATTGATAAATTAACAGATGTCTGAGGTTGTTTTTTTTTTAGCTCTGAAGTCAGGAAGCAAGGAGAAAATTAAGAGATCATTTGCTGTTACCAGACTTCTTAAGAATTAAGTTGATCATAGAAGCCACTTAAAGAACTGTTCTGCTTTTGACAATAACTCAGCTTTCCACATTTCTGATAATGATTGTCAGCAATTAGACCTTTTAATTCTTCTTCCATTCTCTATGAATACCCAATATCCTTTGGAGTTCTGTCATGCCAAGCTACTATGGCCAGAAACATGTTAAAGTCAGGTTAGGGTTACATCACCAGGAACTTGGAGGGCAAAATTTGGAGTGCTTGGGTATGGTTAGGAAGGCACTGACTTTTATATTATTATTATTATTAA
>NW_015387275.1:150805-165113 GCF_001527695.2 Protobothrops mucrosquamatus | reverse complement strand
TTGGAAAAGCCATGTCTTTAGGGCGCGGCGGAAGGAGGGGAGATCCGGGATCACCCGGATCTCTGGGGGTAGTTCGTTCCAGAGGGTGGGAGCTCCCACCGAGAAGGCCCTCCCCCTGGGGGTCGCCAGCCGGCACTGTCTGGCTGACGGCACCCTGAGGAGACCCACTCTGTGGGAGCGTACCGGCCGATGGGAGGTAGCCTGCCCTATCTATGTTTCCTGGTAAAATACATGGAAAAATACCATTAGAGGAAAATTCCACTTAGGGTTAGAGTTAGGTCACCATGAACTTGCAGAGCAAAATGGACATCGCCAATAAATTCAGAGTGCTTGGGTATGGTTAGGAGGGCAGTGACATTTCTAGGCTGCCCTATCTATGTTTCCTGGTAAAATACATGGGAAAATCCCATTGGAGGAAAAATCCACTTAGGGTTAGGGTTAGGTCACCATGAACTCGTAGAGCAAAATGGACATTGCCAACAAATTTGGAGTGCTTGGGTTGTATTAGGAGGGCACTGACCTTTCTTGGCTTGCCCTATCTATGTTTCCTGGTAAAATACATGGGAAAATCGCATTGGAGGAAAATTCCACTTAGGGTTAGGGTTAGGTCACCATGAACTCATAGAGCAAAATGGACATCACCAACAAATTTGGAGTGCTTGGGTGTGGTTAGGAAGGCACTGACTTTTCTAGCCTGCCCTATCTATGTTTCCTGGGAAAATACATGGGAAAATCCCATTGGAGGAAAATTCCACTAGACCTAGCAGAACTTCATCCTGATCAAATTAGACTGACCTTGTGGTTGGGATCCCAAGTTTCCATATCCTGGCATCCACCAGATGTGATTACCAGAATTCCAGCATGCTGGCTGGGGAATTCTGGGAGCTAAGGTCCAAGAATCATAGTGGCCAAGATTGAGAATAGTTCACTAGAGAATACTGTGAAGGGTGTGTGTGTGTGTGTCACAGCCTTACTCTTTCCATTTCAGACCATTCTTTCCATAGCATAAAGAGCAAATAAGAGGTATATACCATGGACAGTAAGTAACAAAGAGGTGCTAAATCATATAAAACCAGATAGCCTCACTAGAGGCTAAAATCGTAAGAATACGTCTGATTTACTTTGGCCACATCATGCTTGCAAATTCATTAGAGAAGTCAGTGATGCTAGGAATAGTTAGTGGCACAAGAAGAAGGGACAAACAAAGAACACGCTGGCTTGATAACATTAAATCTGAAACAAAGATGAATATCCAACAACTGAAAGAAGCTGTGTTTGACAGGGCAGCATGGAGAGCACTTGTCTATAAAGTCGTCAAGAGTTGGACATGACTGAATGGTTAAACAATAACATTGCTGCTGTACCTCTACCTTACCCAGTCCCCCCCAACTTCATTTTATGGAATTTTGGCACTAGTTGGTGAAAAATGTCTGGATTTGACTATTATTAAATTGCTTCCATGTTTTTCCCTCAGTTTAGAAGGGTCTTGAACCACTCTGCCATAGGTAGAAAATGCATTTGACTTTGTGCTAGTGAATTCTGAATATTTCTTCTATTTCTTCCACTATGCTTCCATACCATTTTTTATTGTTTCAGAAGTAGATTTTCTGTTCATAGTGGTGCAGATGTAGTAAATCAGGAGCTTGGAAGATGCTGTGCCAGGCCAGTGATGCAGCAAAATATTTCATGCCATGGAACCTGTGACTCCAGTTCATTCTGAGATATGCAGACGAGGCCCCATCATGTCAATACAGCTTCTTTAGACAGTTTCTGAAGTAAACTTCAATGGAGAAATGTGCCACTTATCTCCTCATTAAAGTTAACACAGGAGAATATTTTCCCCTTCAGTTTGCTGCATCAAATGTCCATAATCCAGTTTGTTGTACTTTTGTACAAAAGTCAGCTACATAAGTAATGCTCTCGATAGATCCAGAATGTTCACATCAGCCTCTTATGGTGGAGATTGCAGATGGTTTGAATGAGATGCTATCCTTTCAAGATGACATTTCATGGATGGTTTGTTTTATATCATCCTGTTTTTTTTGATATTGGCAGCTGTGAAAGCAAATTGCAAACTCAAACTTTAGGCTTGAAGCACGAAGCTTCTTTTTTCCTGTGATATTCTCCTAAATGTCTGTCTCCAATTTTTATTCATGAAACAAGTCATATTCAGGAAGACTTGGGGCAGAAATTATTATCATTATTATGGTTGGTTGCAGTTAGCCAGATGTTTATTAAGATTGGTTATACAATCAACCTGATGTTTAGCTGGATATGGCTTTTTTATCCATCTGAAGACCTGGGATAGGCAGATGATGTTTTTGGTGTTAAAGGGATCATCGCAAGATGTAAGCTGTTTCAAATAAAGCTGCCTTTTGCAACTGATTGATGGGGATTTTGTAAATGCTAATGGTGTTAAAGTAGTGCTCCAGATGTTTTGGGATTGCATCCAAGGTACCTACTACTGTTGGTACTACTTTTCCTGTCTTTGCCACAGTCGATCTACTTCTTTTTATTTGTGATTTTCTCCAATTCTTTTTCTTCTGTTCTGCTGTCTCCATGTACTTCCACATCCACTATCCAGACTTTTTTGTCTTTCTTATCAACAATTGTTAAGGTGTCTCTCTGTTTGAATTCTAAAGTCCTACTGCACTTCAACTTCTTAATTCTCTATTACTTTGTCTATTTTGCAGTTCCACCCGTTCTTGCATGCATTCAAATGGTATTTCTTGCAGATTCTCAATGCTCCATTGATGCTATTTTGTCACGCTGTAGTTTGTAGTCAGTCTGTAGAATCATCTTTGAGCAACTAATTAGGTGGTTTACTGTCTATTTTCTGTCTATTGCTGTCTTCTCAATTCTGAGCTTGTATCCATTTGTTCTTAAGGATTGGTCTTGTGCAGAGCAGTGGTTAGAATGCAGTATTACAGGCTAATTCAACTCACTGCCAGGAGTTCGATCCTCACTGGATCAAAGTTGACTCAGTTTTCCATCCTTTTAAGGCCATTAAAATGAAGACCCAGATTGTTGGCAATATGCTGACTCTGTAAACTGCTTAGAGCATGAGTGTCAAACTTGCGACATCACCTGACGTGTCACGACGTATCGCAACTTTTTCCCCATTGCCGGCAATGGGGTGGGCGCGGTTTTGGTGTGAGGCATCCGGCCCATGGGCCAGCAGTTTGGCACCCCTGGCTTAGAGGGTGCTGCAAAGCGCTATGAAGTGGTATATAAGCCTTAATGCTATTGCTATTGCTACAGCCAGCATTAGCCCTTCTGTCTCTTTCTTTAGCTATTTTTTAATGTACTGGCCATGTATCCCTTGCCTTGCCACATCTTTCTCTATTCTTCATTTGGTCTTTCTTGTAGGCCAGTTTGGTCTCTTCAGTTCCCAGTAAAACATCATAATATACTAGCTTCAGAGTATGTTCTTTTCTGTTCTTCAGATATTCTTCCAATGCCCTCTTTCCTTCTTCAGCTGTCTGATATGCTTGCAACATTCCATGCCCACTTATTTTCCTTGATAAGTAGAGCCTGTCAAATTGCTGCACAGATGTAAGGCATGATTCATTGTCATTCTTTTTTCTGGCCTTCCTATCAATGGCATTTAGTTCTGCTTGAGTCCAGTCCGCTATTTCACCTGTCTATCTAATGACTGGAACTGCCCAGGTGTTCATTGCCTTGATAGTATTTCCTCCATTGAGTTTCGTCTTTAAAATATCTTTCACTCACATGATGTATTTACTCCTAACTTTCTTCTCGACTTCAGTGTGCTTGATGTCAGCTTGAAGAATGCTCAAGTATTTATAGTGATCATCTTCATCCAGACTCTTGATGTTATTTTCCACAGGGCATCTCGATTCCTTTAGTTTTCACTATTTTCACCATCTTGGCTGTGTGTACAGACAGGGTTGAGCAGTGATTTTATTTCAGTGTTTTTTCATGCAGTCCCAGATCATCCCTGTGAGGGAGTTTGGATATTCTGACAGATGCTTTTGATATTTGATAGCCATGGCCTGACATGTTCAGTATTGTTGATAGAGGAATCAGTGCAAGGACAAACACTGGAGTTACTTATTCTAAGAACTGGGATCACAATAAATTATAATTGATTTTTCAAATAATGATGAGTCACAAATCCCATAGATGCACTCTTGACAGGTACACTCACAAGAATGCCCTGTGTCAGTCTGAATGCACTTTCAGATCTCTATCCTCCACAGCATCAGCAGCCTTTAAGCGTTGAGTCCATATAGGGATGAAACTGCAGTACAACTGGTATTTTCTTTTGAACATTGCAGCTCCATGGAGCATGTCGGCATCTGTGTCTTAATGTATTTGCAGGAAATCCTGTCTTCTTGTTGTCCTGGGCTGCAGATCTTTGAAGCAGAATAGTGGCTGATGCTTTGTCAGTCCCCCTTCTTAAGTAGTATTGAGTTTCTATTTATTTAGTTTTTGACGCATGGCCAGAGAAAGAAAATATATGTACACGAGGTTGTGAAAACAATTCATTTTATCTGTCTTTTAAATAGAATGAATTTGAGGGGGGGTGTCTTTGTTTCTGCAAGAACTTCTGTGGTGGAGGCGGGGTGTCAGATTTTTCTCCTTGCAGTGTTGTGATACTGTCAGGTTTGAAGACAGTTATTTTCTTCAAACCTTTTTGAGAGGTTGGTGTGTCCAGACTGAGGCAATGTAGAAGTACTCTGAATTAAACAGCATTCTCTCTACGGATATAATGAAATCTATGTTACTGGTGACCTCCCCTTATCTTGGGAGATGTGTAAGCTGGCCCTGAAAACTATAGGTTCTTCAGGATGGTTGTTCCCAGCAACTGGGTTTGATTCTAATGCTTGCTACATATATCACAGAGGTTCTTATCGGTTCTCAGGGAAAATAATATTTTGGTAAACTAATGTCATCATTACTCTATATTTTGATAATGGCGTGCCTTTTTTAGCATCGTTAAATGACTCTCAAACTTCAGGGACTTCTGTACCTATCCCTGGCATTTGATGGGCAAGACAAAAGGCTTTCAGAGGAGGACCCAAGAAGAGGCATCAAAAGAGGCCCAGCATTTGCATTATTGTAATCAAGGCTGATGAATGAAGGTGGAAAGGTTGGAAAAAAGTTAATCAGCTCCATTCTATTCTAGGCTCAACTGCAGCTCTTCATGCAAACGTTTCTTTAAAGAACTTTCTGCAGTATATATTTTGTTATGGTGGCAATATTTATATAAAATAGCCTTAAATTCCGCCTTCATTTTCAATTTCCCATCCATCTTTCTGATTCAACACTTTGTTGAAGTA
This sequence comes from Protobothrops mucrosquamatus, assembly GCF_001527695.2. NCBI lineage: Eukaryota > Metazoa > Chordata > Lepidosauria > Squamata > Viperidae > Protobothrops > Protobothrops mucrosquamatus. Next base: position 159,807 of record NW_015387275.1, on the reverse strand, counting down.
CTGAACTGAGAAAAGTCCATTTCGTTCATAAAAAAAAATTACATTTAGAGTGATGTCTAACTATCGACCCAAGTTTTGGGCCAGATATGTAGATGACACGTTCACCATTGTCAAACGGCAAGATAAGGCCAGGTTTCTGGAGGAACTAAACTCAGTATTTACGGACATTCAGTTTACAGCAGAGGAGGAAGCCAATGACACGTTGGCATTCCTGGATGTACTGGTCAGTCGCCAAACCGACGGCACCCTCCACACAGCTGTTTACCGAAAAACGACCCACACAGACAGGATATTACATTATAGGAGTAACCACCCAGTATCACATAAGATCAGTATCACCCAGTATCAGTATCAGTATCATAAGATCCAGATGCTATTCAGGCGAATAGACACACACTGTAACACGAGGAAAGCTAAAGGCAAAAAACAGACCCATCTCTACCAGATATGCAGATACAACGGCTACCCCACAGATTTCATTCGGTGGTACAGCAGACATCAAGAGCCCCATAGAATGCAAGGCAGACCAACAGCCACAACCTGGACGATGATACCATATGTTAATGGTATATCAGAGGCGACAGTACGAATACTGGCACCACATAACATCAATGTGGCACACCAGCCAGATCAGACCTTTCATGCCAAGGTGATCCGCCCTAAGGAACCACAGCCTGAGGAGGAAAGATCATATCTCTTTTTCCAATAGCTGAATTTACAGGCATGGAATAACAAAACCGCAGACCTATAACTCATCTACTATTTTGCATTATAACTGTTCATCCATCACCCCATCTGTATAAAAGAATAACAAACAATGAATCTCCGAGACAGTTCCAAACTTCAAACCCTGGGAATGTTAACCCAGCCTTCTCCTATGTGGGCAGCCTCCATATATGTTGGAACTGCTCTTCCCAGAATTCCTTGCCAGTGGAGATGCCGAGTTCTGCCCTCTCCCTTATTTCACTCCATCTTTACATCTTGTGACCAGTTGGTAGCATAAGCTCTAGTGCAGGGGTAGTCAACCTTGGCTCTTTTATGACTCGTGGACTTCAACTCCCAGAATTCCTGAGCCAGCACAGCTGACTCAGGAATTCTGGGAGTTGAAGTCCACAAGTCATAAAAGAGCCAAGGTTGACTACCCCTGCTCTAGTGAATAATCCTGGAAATGAGAAGCCAAACCCCGGGGCAAGTTCTTATGGCACAATTATGCAGCTTCAGCTTTGTTTGCAGTGCAGCAGCATAATAGAATTTCTTCTTGGACTTCATGCTCCCTCCCACCCTCTTTGGGAATCGTTTATGACTTCACGTTATGTCATCAATCTCCCAGGCTGGGTGGCAAGAATGCACCGTAATAATTACAAGAGGGCAATGAGCTGGTGGCTCATCAAAAGGACATTTAGATGGCCTTTTGCATTGTAGCGTAACTATGAGCGCAACATTTTTGAAGCACCTTATTAACAAGTCTTGGCAATGCTGAATGAAAAGCCCATTCAGACTCCCTGGTGGAAGATTTTGCGTCATCTACTGCAAATGTCAGGAAAAGAAATGGTGCTTTTGGCAATCCAGGGATCACCTGCTTTCTTTGGAATTCATGAGCACGTACCCTGGTGAAATAAGTGGGGTGTGAACAAGGCTGCCTTGTACCGAGGGCAAAACTCCCCCAAGATGTTATAATGCTGAGAGGGATACAATCTAGACCAGGGGTGGGGAACCCTGGCTCTTTTATGACTTGTGGACTTCAACTCCCAGCATGGCTGGCTCAGGAATTCTGGGAGTTGAAGTCCACAAGTCATAAAAGAGACAAGGTTCCCCACCTCTGGTCTAGACAATCCTCTTATTTTTCCCACTGAATCAGGACAGTTCTAATAGGTCCTGTCTTATGTACGCTGACCATTCCCATTGGCCAGTCAGTTGTGTATGAACTCAGACACCATGCTACATATGAGTATAAGGGTTTACAGTAGGTGGGGACAGTGAGTTGTAAGTGGTCCAACCAGGGATTGACTGAAGGTCTATTTACCCTAGGGTAGATTACAAGCTATATTTGTACTGTTAAAATAGAAAAAAAAAACAAATACATCTGCAGACATTATCTCTTGTTTTCCAAGGACAGAAAGAGACTGTATATAAATAGAATTAATATCAATATTTTCTTTTTTATAAGAAGGCCTTGTTCAATTGGAAAATTTCAAGCAACTCAGATATTAGTCCCATCTATTTTTCACTATCTTTGCTTTGTGCCTTTAGCATGAGCTCTGTTTTTGTCTGTGAGTGTTTACTGTTTTATAAGGACAATGTCATGGTTCCGACAGATGAAACTCATCAAAAGAACTTCAAGGCATTGTTTACCTTAAAGAATCTTTTATTCGAGAAGCATAATATCGGCACCACATAGTTGAAGCCAAAAACTAACCCCCCCCCTCTTGGCACAAAGTAGCAACAATGTTTCCTAGTTTGGGTAATGAAATGTCTGCAAGAAAACCACCAAAATCAGAGTGTACCAAGGACCCCTCATTTCATCCCTTAGCTACAGATATTCTCCTTTATTCGGGATTAATATGTGATACGTCTGAAATGATACAGGCAATGTAAATCTATTTGAGATATCTCTTACAGTTCACAAAATGAGATCTACCAGATATATAATAGTGGCAATGTCTGAGAAGGTTCTGGGTTTTAGGACAGTAATGGCGAACCTTTTAGAGACCGAGTGCCCAAACTGCAACCCAAAACCCACTTATTTATCGCCGGGTGCCAGGTGGGCATGGCCCACTGGATGGATGTGGCTGTGATCATGGCAGACAGGGTGGGTGTGGCCAAGGTGGGTGTGGTCACCTCGATGTTGCTTGTGGGGAGATATGCCTGTGGAGGCCGGGCAGGGTTGGGGGAGATCCAGGGGGTCTCTGGCAGGTGGGCGGTGGGCAGGAGGCTCATCCTGAAGGGTGAGGCGAAGCAAGGCGAGGCAGGGCAGGGGTCCCATGTCGCAGGGCAAGGCAAGGCAGGGGCCGGGGCGGCTGCTGCCTGACACCATTGGCCCTCGCACACAGAGGCCAGTGAGCACATGGTGGCCGACAGTGTCCGTCAGCAGCCACAGCCTGCCGGCCCATCGACCAGCACACTCTGGGGCTCCGTAGCCCGCCCCAGCAGTTCAGAGAAGCTGCCTCTGAGCTGGACGGCCGGCTGACAACTGAGGAGGCGATGCAGTGGGTCGTGCCCGGGAAAAGGAGAGCATGTGAGGCCAGGAGGGATGGGATGGGGGGAGGGAAACCAGCCATGCTGGGATGCATCTGGCCACGTGGGACCTCGGCGAGTTAGCAGGTGGCTGGTTGAAGAGGGACAGTTGCGATCTCCAGGGCATGGTGCAGTGCTCTGAGTGCCGCCTCTGGCACGCGTGCCATAGGTTCACCACCACTGTTTTAGGACTTCTTAATATGGGGTTGAATATAATATATGAAGTAAAGTCTTCTTAATTGTGGACTGTGACTATCCAGAGCACTACCTTAGAAACAGGCCCACAAAACAAGAGAGTTCATTAGTTAATTCCTAGTGATAGGTCAGGACTGTTTTATTTGCCTATTTTATATTGTTTCATGGGTGGCCCTTAGACTCTATGCTTTGCATCATTGGCTGCTCCGCGTATGAATCAGAAAAAAATTATTAATTAGAAGAAAAATGCATAAAGGTGTTTATTCCAAAAAAATCATGCCGTGCCATTTATACGCATCTTTCCCAATCTCTCTATCTCTCTTTACATAACAGGGTTCTGCCTTTTTTGAGAGAGAAAGCAGAGGGTGGGGGGAAGAGGAACAAAATCCACAGAGGAAATTGCATTTTCACTCACTTTGATGAATGTTCTGAAGCAGTTCTTGGCAGGATGTTTTGTTCTTCCTAGCTAGGCAGTAGCCGAGAAGGTCAAGACTGCAACTTTTTCTGACTTTCCTTGTTGTGGAGGCTTTTGAGCAGTTTCTGGATCAGCAGCAAAACCTTGCCTCTTGGACAAAGGCATAATCTCCAGCTTGTTCTGTAATGCAGATCAACACTGGCACCCAGTGTTTAAATAAAATCATTTTATAAACCTTAATCCTCCGTCCCATCTCTCCTTTGCTTCCTCCAATGGACAAATCATGGTACATGGTTCAATAGGAAAAAGATGGGAAGAGAAAATGTGTTGGTTTTCTGCTGTGTCATCTGGTTACCCTTATATCCAGGCAAGGATAGAGATTCCTTCTCAGACAAAATCAGCAGAGTTTAATTAATATGTGATTGACTAAACCCAGAGAGAATTACTCAGTTTGTATATCATACCGGACAATTGTAGCTTGTGAATCATAACAAACGGCTTAACATAATGTGTCAACCCAGCCAAAAATGTCTTCTTCAACAGATGAAATAAACCATGACTTCATGCAAAGGGTGAATCTAGAATTCTGGAAGCAATAGATGGAAGCTCATTAGAGGGAGATCCAACCTGGAAATAAGAAGGAATTTTCTGACAATGAGAACTACTGAGCAGTGGAACAGCTTGACACCTGGAGTTGTGGGTGCTCCATCACCAGAGATTTTCAAGAAAAGATTGGACAACCATTTGTCCAGGATGGTTTACGGCCTTCTGCTTCGGGCAGGGGGTCAGACTAGAAGACCTTCCAAATCCCTTCCAGCCCTAAAATTCTAAACTGCTGAACTCTGAGACACCTTTAAATGTTTATTCTTGGGGGGAAAAGAACAAATCTGAACAATCTGTAGGAAACCCAGGAGTATGGTCTGCACAATACTTAAACAACAAGAAACTCAGATCTTAAAGAAGAAGTTACTGCAGTAAAATGAAAGTTTACTCAAAACAATATATATTTATTTTACTGCCATTCTGATGCCACTTTGGCACGTTCCTCCTCTGGATTAAAAGAATGTTACATAGAAGAGTAAAGTGGTCTGAGTGATGCTAGATGGCTGTCATTCTTCACAATATTTCAGAATGGTCTGTCTTGAAGAATTGTGGGAAATAAAATTACAGCTCGATCTGCCTGTTGTTCTTTGAAGCATTGGAATAATCAATAAATGAATTAATCAGTAAAGGCGACCAAGGGCAAGTGCAAGTGGTTAGCTTTCCTACATTGTTTATATTGCCTGGAGGACATTTTCTAATATCTCAACTAAATTTATTTGTACTCTATGAAGTTTACACAGCGAGTAGATTTTTGTTCCTTTCATCCAGTCTCATAAACTTCTTCCAGAAGTGGTTAAGAGGCTGCTATAGCCAATGGCACTGGGTGCCAGGAGTTATGACTGCGCTACATAATATAATGCAGCACTGTCTCTCAATTTTTCTGTCCATCCTTTGAGTACTCCAGGTCAAGAAATTGACTCTCCCAATTTGACTTTATTGACCTAGGCTGGTGTGTCTCAACCTTGGCAGCTTTAAGTATGAACTCCAACTCCCAGAATTCCCCGGCCCGCATACTGGCTAGGACAGGGGTAGAAATCCTTGACTCTTTTATGACTCGTGGACTTCAACTTCCAGAATTCCTGAGCCAGCATAAAAGAGCCAAGGTTGCCTACCCCTTGGCTAGGGAATCCTGTGAGTTGAAGTTGACCCTTCTTAAAGCAGCCAAGGCTGAGAAACACTGGTCTAAGCTATAGTAATAGAATTTTGAAAACCAAAAGGATTTTTTCTCCATCTTCCTCTTTTATTCTAATGAATAGTTTCTTTTCTATGCTTTCTCCAGGGTCATCTCTATGGCCCTCTGCACTTTTAATAGTTGAGGTTGCCTATGTGGAAGGTAGATCTGAAGGCTGCAGTCATTGGAGTGACAATACCGAGTGGGACCAATTTTGGAAGAAGCCATGGCATTTCTGCGCATTCAGTTTGGTTTTATTTCCTTGGCCATAGCCAAGTACAATTCTGTAGACTGCACAGTACACATAGTATTAACACTAATCCTTTTTAGGTATTTTAGAACAACTATATTTCTCCTTTTATCTTAAGTAATTGTGATTTTTGTATTTTATTTGTTGGTCTATGACTGAATAAACATTTATTTGATTTTGATTTGGAATGACTTGCCTCCAGAAGTTATGGAGGTTCCAACACTGGAGGTTTTTAAGAAGAGAATGGACAACCATTTGTCTGAAATTATATAGGGTTTCCTGCCTGAGCAGGGGGTTAGATTGGAAGACTTCCAAGGTCCCTCCAACTCTGTTATTCTGTTATTCTGCTTTTGTTATACTGTTTTTGTTGGGGTTGAGTAGGGGTTAAACTAGAACCAGGGAGACATGGGTTCTTATCCCCCACCAGCCATGGAAGATTTCTAAATGGGCGACTTTGAGTCAGCCAATCTCCTTTGATAAACCATGTTGTGCAGTAAAATTAGAGGAAGGAATGCTTTGTATGTTACCTAGAATTCCTGGAAGAAAAGTGGTGTTTGTGTGTGTGTGCATATGTGTGTGTGTATGTGTGTCCTTGCATGCATGGATGTGTGTATCAGCTAAATAGAAATATAAATATATTAGGGTACTATGGCTGAAAGTCCCTCCGGTCGGGGAGCACAAAAAGATAACTCAGTGTCCTGAACTAGGCTTGAGAATCTTAGATTACTAATCCCAGATCAAGGAAAATGCTTTTGGCTACAGAAGTAAACACATTTAATTGAAAATAATATCACATATTAATTTTCAAAAATACCTAGATATAGAACTGAATTGGATTATGATTGAGGAGGAGAAGGTGGATGGACTTTCAGTTTCCTCTGTCATGCTGGTCAGATCCACAGCTCATGAAAAAAAAAAGTGATTTTTTTTTATATATATTACAAAATGAACCAAATATCTGTATCTTCAAGACAGATGCTGAAACATGCAAGTTCATTACTAACAGAGAGAAAAAAAAGAAAGAAAGAGAGAACAGGAAGATTCTTTGTGTCTATTTTTTTTAGGGAACAAAGAAACAGAAAAGAAGAAGAAAATACATTTCCATTTAGCTTTATCTTTCTTGGCCCTAATGGGAATGAATCATGACATACAAAAGGGGATAAAATGATTTTTTTTTAAAAAAAAGGTACTGTTATTTCGTCTTCTTTAGAGCTCACTGGGCATTTATTCTGAAGGTTACAAAACTTTGCTTTTGTAACTGAAACACATAGTACGGAAACTTAGATAAAAGGCCCCCAAACAGAATTGTCCTTATTTAGGCAAGACTTCTGGCTAGAGACAAAGCACAAAGAATTTATCGACTGAGAAAAAAATGTAGCAGTTGCTTTTGAAGACAGACCATAGCTTCATGAGAGGATACATGGACTGCACAGGGAACATTTCACATCCAGCCCCAGCTGCCTTCAGCTATATATGTACTGAAGATGGAGGCAGACAATTTTTATACTGAGTGCATTTGCATGCAGAGTTCAGGAATCCCCAGCTGTTGGGACCAGAGGCACCTCTGGAGTTACGATATGTCATGGATGCTCATTAAATAACTACCATGGACAGGGGACTAGTCAGAAAACACCCATTCAAGGAGAACATGAATTACTCAGCTGATTCCCCAATATCCCCACCCTTAGCCTCAGTGATGTTGTCTAGCATCTCAGCTTATTTTTGCCCTATTCTGGCAAAATAGATGGCCAGATTCACAGTGAAGTCTATTTTGGTCTTGCCGAACTAAAGCTGTCGCCTTCTAATCTACTAGAGATATCCTGAGAGATTCTAAGTTATGGCTACGCTGAACCTCTTCCCCCACCTCATCCAGTTCGGGACTGTGTAGTCTCTTAATCCCTGTCTGTCTCTTGGAAAGTTCTCTGTTGCCAAAATTCTCCCCCCTAGAGCAAATGGATACACTTGCTCACAAAGCAGTGGGCTGCTGCCACTCACCAGTGGGAGGAATCCCAATAACAGGCCTGCCAAGGCTACCTTTAGGACAGTGGTGGCGAACCTATGGCCACGGGTGCCAGAGGCGGCACTCAGAGCCCTCTCTGTGGGCACGCGCGCCATCACCCCAGTCCTAGGCCTTCAGTTGGGTTTTATAAAACCTTTTCGCTTTAGGCCTCCGCCGCTGTGTACCAAAAAAAAAAAGGTTCAATCAATCAGTCAATTTCAACTTCTTGTGGGAAAAAAAAGATCTTGCAAAGTTGGAATTGATTGATTGAACTTTTTAGTCCCACCCAATCTGCTGTTACCACTGCAGCCACGCGCACCCAATAGGCCACACCCATCCGGCACCCGACGAAGTGGGTTTTGGGTTGCAGTTTGGGCACTCGGTCTCTAAAAGGTTCGCCATCACTGCTTTAGGATAAGGCCTATGCCAGGAATTTTCAAACTTGACCCTTTTATGACTTGTGGACTCCAACTCCCAGAATTCCTCAGCCAGGCACACTGGCTGAGGAATTCTGGGAGCTGAAGTCCACAAGTCATAAAAGGGCCAGGTTTGAAGACCCTTGCCCTATGCAAATCTACCAGCATGCCAAAAACAAGAAAGATGGTTGAGGTTGGCATTCAACATTGCAACATACTACCGACCCTGCCCACGTGGTGATAGCCTAATTCAATTCGCTGTTTTCTTTAAAGTTTATTCCATTCACGTCCAGTGCTCCATTGATTTATAAAGTAAATGCGTAAGAAGGGTTGTTGTGAAATGCACAGACATGTAACATTCCTCAAATAGTAGCAGTATTGATTTGGAATATCAGGATGATGAACCCCATTGAGAGGAGGGGGGGTTGCACATGTCAAAGAGAAGGGAATGAGTGCAACAGAAAGTCAAAGCTATCATATTCTTTGACAATGAGCAGTAAAGAGGACTGGATTCATCCCTGCTCCCTTTCCTTGGATAAATCTCATTTATGTCTCATCTTTCAGAACAGAAACTCTTCCAAATTACTGCTGTCCTTTTGTTTCCACTGTTTTAATTGGAATGTTTGGTTAACATTTCCTCACCGGACTGTTTGAAGTTGTAAGTAGGTAAGATACACAAATAAACTGAGGAAGGCTTTCTGCCAACACGAATCAACCCA